>NW_022096812.1:0-7244 GCF_006542625.1 Nomascus leucogenys
TGTCAGAATATTTATGTGTAATTTTTATGTGAAGTTATTCCTTTTTCCACCATAGGCCTCAAAGCGCTCCAAATGTCCACTTGCAGATTCTACAAAAAGAGTGATTCAAAACTGCTCAATCAAAAGAAAGGTTCAAATATGTGACATTAATGCACATATCACAAAGATGTTTGTCAGAATCCTTCTGTCTAGTTTTTATAGGAAGATATTTCCCTTTCCAAGATAGGCCTCAAAACTCTCCAAATGTCTCCTTGCAGATAATACAAAAAGAGAGTTTCAAAACTGCTCTATCAAAAGAAAAGTTCAAATCTGTTAGAAGATTGCAGGTATCACAAAGGCGTTTGTCAGAATTCTTCTGTGTGTGATTGGTGTACAAGAATGCTTGTGATTTTTGTACATTGATTTTGTATCCTGAGACTTTGCTGAAGTTGCTAATAAGCTTAAGGAGATTTTGGGCTGAGACAGTGGGGTTTTCCAGATATACAATCATGTCACCTGCAAACAGGGACAATTTGACTTCCTCTTTTCCTAACTGAATACCCTTTATTTCTTTCTCCTGCCTGATTGCCCTGGCCAGAACTTCCAGCACTATGTTGAATAGGAGTGGTGAGAGAGGCATCCCTGTCTTGTGCCAGTTTTCAAAGGGAATGCTTCCAGTTTTTGCCCATTCAGTATGATATTGGCTGTGGGCTTGTCATAGATAGCTCTGATTATTTTGAGACAGTCCCATCAATACCTAATTTATTGAGAGTTTTTAGCATGAAGGGTTGTTGAATTTTGTCAAAGGCCTTTTCTGCATCTATTGAGATAATCATGTTTTTTTGTCTTTGGTTCTGTTTATATGCTGGATTACATTTATTGATTTGCATATGTTGAACCAGCCTTGCATCCCAGGGATGAAGCCCACTTGATCATGGTGGATAAGCTTTTTGATGTGCTGCTGGATTCGCTTTGCCAGTATTTTATTGAGGATTTTTACATCAATGTTCATCAAGGATATTAGTCTGAAATTCTCTTTTTTCGTTATGTCCCTGTCAGGCTTTGGTATCAGGAGATGCTTGCCTCATAAAATGTGTTAGGGAGGATTCCCTCTTTTTCAATCGATTGGAATAGTTTCAGAAGGAATGGTACCAGTTCCTCCTTGTACCTCTGGTAGAATTCAGCTGTGAATCCATCAGGTCCTGGACTCTTTTTTGTTGGTAAGCTATTGATTATTGCCACAATTTCAGAGCCTGTTATTGGTCTATTCAGAGATTCAACTTCTTCCTGGTTTAGACTTGGGAGTGTGTATTTGTCAAGGAATTTATCCATTTCTTCTAGATTTTCTAGTTTATTTGCATAGAGGTGTTTGTAGTATTCTCTGATGGTAGATTGTATTTCTGTGGGATCAGTGGTGATATCCCCTCTTTCATTTTTTATTGCATCTATTTGATTCCTCTTTTCCTCTTTATTAGTCTTGCTAGTGGTCTATCAATTTTGTTAATCTTTCCAAACAACTATCTTCTGGATTCATTAATTTTTTGAAGGGTTTTTTGTGTCTCTATTTCCTTCAGTTCTGTTCTGATTTTAGTTATTTCTAGCCTTCTGCTAGCCTTTGAATGTGTTTGCTCTTGCTTTTCTAGTTCTTTTAATTGTGATGTTAGGGTGTCAATTTTGGATCTTTCCTGCTTTCTCTTGTGGGCATTTAGTGCTATAAATTTCCCTCTACACACTGCTTTGAATGTGTCCCAGATATTCTGGTATGTTGTGTCTTTGTTCTCATTGGTTTCAAAGAACATCTTTATTTCTGCCTTCATTTCATTATGTACCCAATAGTCATTCAGGAGCAGGTTGTTCAGTTTCCATGTAGTTGAGCGGTTTTGAGCCAAATCATGACTGAACTCCCATTCACAATTGCTTCAAAGAGAATAAAATACCTAGGTATCCAACTTACAAGGGATGTGAAGGACCTCTTCAAGGAGAACTACAAACCACTGCTCAATGAAATAAAAGAGGATACAAACAAATGGAAGAGCATTCCATGCTCATGGGTTGGAAGAATCAATATCATGAAAATGGCCATACTGCCCAAGGTAATTTATAGATTCAATGCCATCCCCATCAAGCTACCAATGACTTTCTTCACAGAACTGGAAAAAACTACTTTAAATGGAACCAAAAAAGAGCCGCATTGCCAAGTCAATCCTAAGCCAAAAGAACAAAGCTGGAGGCATCACGCTACCTGACTTCAAACTATACTACAAGGCTACAGTAACCAAAACAGCATGGTACTGGTACCACAACAGAGACATAGATCAATGGAACCAGAACACAGCCCTCAGAAATAATGCCACATATCTACAACTATCTGATCTTTGACAAACCTGACAAAAACAAGAAATGGGGAAAGGATTCCCTATTTAATAAATGGTGCTGGGAAAACTGGCTAGCCATATGTAGAAAGCTGAAACTGGATCTCTTCCTTACACCTTATACAAAAATTAATTCAAGATGGATTAAAGACTTAAATGTTAGACCTAAAATCATTAAAATCCTACAAAAAACCTAGGCAATACCATTCAGGACATAGGCATGGGCAAGGACTTCATGTCTAAAACACCAAAAGCAATGGCAACAAAAGCCAAAATTGACAAATGGGATCTACTTAAACTAAAGAGCTTCTGCACAGCAAAAGAAACTACCATCAGAGTGAAGAGACAACCTACAGAATGGGAGAAAATTTTCACAACCTACTCATCTGACAAAGGGCTAATATCCAAATCTACAATGAACTCAAACAAATTTACAAGAAAAAAACAAACAACCCATCAAAAAGTGGGCAAAGGACATGAACAGACACTTATCAAAAGACATTTATGCAGCCAAAAAACACATGAAAAAATGCTCATCATCACTGGCCATCAGAGAAATGCAAATCAAAACCACAATGAGATACCATCTCACACCAGTTAGAATGGCCATCATTAAAAAGTCAGGAAACAACAGGTGTTGGAGAGGATGTGGAGAAATAGGAACACTTTTACACTGTTGGTGGGACTATCAACTAGTTCAACCATTGTGGCAGTCAGTGTGGCGATTCCTCAGGGATATAGAACTAGAAATACCATTTGACCCAGCCATCTCATTACTGGGTATATACTCAAAGGACTATAAATCATGCTGCTATAAAGACACATGCACATGTATGTTTATTGTGGCACATTCACAATAGCAGAGTTGGAAGCAACCCAAATGTCCAACAACGATAGACTGGATTAAGAAAATGTGCACATATACACCATGGAATACTATGCAGCCATAAAAAATGATGAGTTCATGTCCTTTGTAGGACATGGATGAAGCTGGAAACCATCATTCTCAGTAAACTACTGCAAGGACAAAAAACCAAACACTGTATGTTCTCAGTCACAGGTGGGAATTGAACAATGAGAACTCATGGACACAGGAATGGGAACATCACACTCTGGGACTGTTGTGGGTTGGGGGGGGTGAGGGACAGCATTAGGAGATATACCTAATGCTAAATGATGAGTTAATGGGTGCAGAAAATCAACATGGCACATGGATACATATGTAACAAACCTGCACATTGTGCACATGTACCCTAAAACCTAAAGTATAATAATAAAAATAATAATAAAATGAAAAAAGGAATAAACACAGTAAGAACAGTGAAAAAAAAAAGAATTCCTCTGTGTAGTTTTTATGTGTAGATATTTCCTTTTCCACCATAGGCCTCAAACAGCTCCAAATGTCCACTTGCAGATTCAACAAAAAGAGTGTTTCAAAGCTGCTCTATCAAAAGTAAGGTTCAACTCTGTGAGATGAATGCACACATCTCAAAGTAGTTTGTCAGAATACTTCTGTGTAGTTTTTATGTGAATTTATTCCTTTTTCCTCCATAGGCCTCAAAACTACAAATTTCCACTTGCAGATTCTACATAAGAGGGTTTCAAAACTGCTCAATCAAAAGTAAGGTTCAACTCTGTGAGATGGATGCACACATCAAAAAGAAGTTTGTCAGAATACTTCTGTGTAGTTTTTATGAGAAGATATTTCTATTTCCACCATAGTCCTCAAAGCACTACAAATGTCCACTTGCAGATTCTACAAAAAGAGTGTTTCAATGGTGCTCTATCAACAGTAAGGTTAAACACTCTGAGGTGAATGAACACATCACCAAGAAGTTTGTCAGAATAATACTGTGCAGTTTTTATATGAAGACATTTCCCTTTCCAAGATAGGCAGAAAATGCTGCAATTGTCCCCTTGCAGATAATACAAAAAGAGAGTTTGAAAACTGCTCTATCAACATTAAGTTCAACTCTGTGAGGAGAATGCACGTATCAGAAAGGAGTTTGTCGAATGCTTCTGTCTAGTTTTTATGTGAAGATATTTCCTTTTCAACCGTAGGCTTCAAAGCGCTCCAAATGTCCAATTTCAGATTCTACAAAAAGAGTGTTTCAAAGCTGCTCCATCAAAAGTAAAATACAACTCTGTGAGATGCATGCACACATCACAATATAGTTTGTCAGTATGCCTCTATCTAGTTTTTATGTGAAGATATTTACTTTTCCACCATAGGCCTCAAACTGCTCCAAATGTCCAAATGCAGATTCTCCAAAAAGAGTGTTTCAAAACTGCTCTGTCAAAAGTAAGGTTCAAATCTGTGAGATGAATGCACACATCACAAAGAAGTTTGTCAGAATACTTCTGTGTAGTTTTATGTGAAGATATTACTTTTTCCACCATAGGCCTCAAAGCACTCCAATGTCCATTTGCATATTCTACAAAAAGAGTGTTTCAAAACTACTCAATCAAAAGTAAGGTTCTACTCTCTGACATTAATGCAAACATCACAAAGAAGTTTGTCAGAATGCTTCTGTCTAGTTTTATATGAAGATATTTCTCTTTTCAAGACAGGCCTCAAAACGCTCCAAATGTCCCCTTGCAGATACTACAAATGGGAGTTTCAAAACTGCTGTATCAAAAGTAAAGTTCAGCTCCATGAGAAGAATGCATGTATCACAAAGGCATTTGTCAGAATTCTTCTGTCTAGTTTTTATGAAGATATTTCCTTTTCCACCATAGGCCTCAAACTGCTCCAAATGTCCTCTTGCAGATTCTCAAAAAAGAGTCCTTCAAAGCTGCTCAATCAAAAGTAAAGTTCAACTCTGTGAGATGAATGCACACATCTCAAAGAAGATTGTCAGAATATTCCTGTGTAGTTTTTATGTGAAGTATAGCTTTTTCCCCATAGGCCTCAAAACGCTCCAAATATCCACTTGCAGATTCTACAAAAACAGTGTTTCAAAACTGCTCAATCAAAAGAAAGGTTCAACTCTGTGACATTAATGCACACATCACAAAGAAGTTTGTCAGAATGCTTCTGTCTAGTTTTTATGTGAAGATACTATCTTTTCCACTGGAGGCCTCAAGGCACTCCAAATGTCCAACTGCAGATTCTACAAAAGAATGTTTCAAAGCTTCCCAATCAAAGGTAAGGTTCAACTCTGTGAGATAATGCACACATCACAAAGAAATTTGTCAGAATATTTCTTTCTAGTTTTTATGTGAAGATATTTCCTTTTCCACCATAGGCCTCAAGGGCTCCAAATATCCACTTGCAGATTCTACAAAGAGTGTTTCAAAACTGCTGTATCAAAAGTAAGGTTCAACTTGGTGAGATGAATGCACACATCATAATGAAGTTTGTCAGAATGCTTCTGTCTAGCTTTCTTAGGAAGATATTTCCCTTTCCAAGATAGGCCTCAAACTCTCCAAATGTCCCCTTGCAGATACTACAAAAAGTGAGTTTCAAAACTGCTCTATCAAAAGTAAAGCTCAACTCTGTGAGAATGCACATATCAAAGGTGATTATCAGAATTCTTCTGTCTAGTTTTTATATGAAGATATTTCCTTTTTCACCGTAGGCCTCAAAGCACTGCAAATGTCCACTTGCAGATTCTACAAAAAGATTGTTTCAAAGCTGCTCTATCAAAAGTAAGGTTCAACTCTGTGAGATGAATACACACACTTCACAAAGAAGTTAGTCAGAATGTTTCTGTCTATTTTTTATGTGAAGATATTTCCCTTTCAACCATAGGCCTCAAAGCACTCAAAATGTCCAATTGCAGATTCTACAAAAAGAGAGTTTCAAAGCCGCTCTATCAAAAGTAAGTTTCAGCTCTGTGAGATGCATGCACACCTCACAAAGTAGTTTGTCAGAATGCTTCTGTCTAGTTTTTATGTGAAGATATTTCCTTTTCCACCATAGGCCTCAAAACGCTCCAAATGTCATCTTGCAGATTCTCAAAAAAGAGTGCTTCAAAGCTGCTCTATCAAAGTAAAGTTCAACTCTGTGAGATAATGCACACATCAAAAAGTTTTCAGAATGCTTCTGTGTCTAGTTTTTATGTGAAGATACTTTTTCCACCATAGGCCTCAAAGCTCCAAATGTCCACTTGCAGATTCTACAAAAAGAGTGTTTCAAAAGCTTCTATCAAAAGAAAGGTTCAACTCTGTGAAGAATGCACACATGACAAAAAGTTTGTCAGAATGCTTCTGTCTAGTTTTTATGTGAAGATATTTCCTTTTCCACCATAGGCCTCAAACCGCTCCAAATGTCCACTTGCAGTTTCTACAAAAAGAGTGTTTCAAAGCTACTCTATCAAAAGTAAGGTTAAATCTGTGAGATGAATGCACACATCAAAAGAAGTTTGTCAGAATACACTTGTGTAGTTTTTATGAAAGATATTTCTTTTTCACATAGGCCCAAACACTCCAAATGTCCACTTGCATATTCTACAAAAAGTGTGTTTCAAAACTGCTCAATCAAAGTAAGGCTTAACTCTGTGACAGTAATGCAAACATCACAAAAAGTTTGTCAGAATGCTTCTGTCTAGTTTTTATGTGAAAATATTTCCCTTTTCAAGACAGGCCTCAAAATGCTCCAAATGTCCCCTTGCAGATACTACAAAAAGAGAGTTTCAAAACTGCTGTATCAAAAGTAAAGTTCAACCCCGTGAGAATAATGCACGTATCACAAAGGCGTTTGTTAGAATGCTTGTGTCTAGTTTTTATGTGAAGATATTTCCTTTTCCACCGTAGGCCTCAAATCGCTCCAAATGTCCAATTGCAGATTCTACAAAAACAGTGTTTAAAAGCGGCTCTATCAAAAGAAAGGTTCAACTCGGTGAGAAGAATGCATACATGACAAATAAGTTTGTCAGAACGCTTTTGTCT
>NW_022096813.1:0-29441 GCF_006542625.1 Nomascus leucogenys
CTGCACAGAAGCAATCTGCGAAACTTCTTACTGTTCTGTGCATTCAACTAACAGAGTTGAACCTTAGTTATTATTGAGCAGTTCTGAAACACTCTTTCTGTAGAAAATGCAAGTGAACATTCAGGGCGCTAAGAGGCCTATAGCGGAAAAATGAATATGTTCAAATAAAAACTACACAGAAGAAATCTGTGAAACTTCTTACTGTTCTGTGCATTCAACTAACAGAGTTGAACCTTAGTTTATATTGAGAAGTAATGAAACACTCTTTCTGCAGAAAATGCATGTGAACATTCAGGGCGCTAAGAGGCCTATAGTTGAGAAAGGTATATGTTCAAATAAAAACTACAAAGAAGCTATCTGTGAAACATCTTACAGTTCTGTGCATTCAACTGACAGAGTTCAACCTTACATTTGATTGAGCAGTTCTGAAACACCCTTTCTGTAGAAAATGCAAGTGGACATTCAGGGCGCTAAGAGGCCTATGGTGGAAAAAGGAACACCTTCAAATAAAAATTACACAGAAGCAATCTGTGAAACTTCTTACGGTTCTGTTCTTTAAACTAACACAGTTGAACCTTAATTTTGATTGAACAGTTCTGAAACACTCTTTCTGTAGAAAATGCAAGTGGACATTCATGGCTCTAAGAGGCCTATAGTGGACAAGGGAATATCTTCAAACAAAAACTACAAAGAAGCAATCTGTGAAACTTCTTTCTGTTCTGTGCTTTCAACTAACAGAGTTGAACCTTAGTTTTGATTGAGCAGTTCTGAAACACTCTTTCTGTAGAAAATACAAGTGGACATTCAGGGCGCTAAGAGGCCTATAGTGGAAAAAGGAATAGGTTCAAATAAAAACTACACAGAAGATATCTGTGAAACTTCTCTCTGTTCTGTGCATTCAACTAACAGAGTTGAACCTTAGTTTGGATTGAGCAGTTCTGAAACACTCTTTCTGTAGAAAATGCAAGTGGACATTCATGGCGCTAAGAGGCCCATAGTAGAAAAAGGAATATCTTCAAACAAAAACTATACAGAAGCAATCTGTGAAACTTCTTTCTGTTCTGTGCATTCAACTAACAGAGTTGAACCTTACTTTTGATTGAGCAGTTCTGAAACACTCTTTCTGTAGAAAATGGACGTGGACCTTCGGAGCGCTAAGAGGCCTACAGCGGAAAAAGTAATATCTTCAAATAAAAACTACACAGAAGCATTCTGTGAAACTTCTTTCTGTTCATTGCATTCAACTAACAGAGTTTAACTTTACTTTTGATTGAGCAGTTCTGAAACACTCTTTCTGTAGAAAATGCAAGTGGACATTCAGGGCGCTAAGAGGCCTATAGTGGAAAAGGAATATTTTCAAATAAAAACTGCACAGAAGAAATCTGTGAAACTTCTTACTGTTCTGTGCATTCAACTAACAGAGTTGAACCTCAATTTTGATTGAGCAGTTCTGAAACACTCTTTCTGTAGAAAATACAAGTGGACATTCAGGGCGCTAAGAGGACTATAGTGGAAAAAGGAAAAAGTTCACATAAAAACTACACAGAAGCTATCTGTGAAACTTCTCTCTGTTCTGTGCATTCAAATAACGGAGTTGAACCTTACTTTTGATTGAGAAGTTCTGAAACACTCTTTCTGTAGAAAATGCAAGTGGACCTTCGGAGCGCTAAGAGGCCTATAGCGGAAAAAGTAATACCTTCAAATACAAACTACACAGAAGCATTCTGTGAAACTTCTTTCTGTTCTGTGCATTCAACTAACAGAGTTTAACCTTAATTTTGATTGAGCAGTTCTGAAACACTCTTTCTGTAGAAAATGCAATTGGACATTCAGGGCGCTATGCGGCCTATAGTGGAAAAGGAATATTTTCAAATAAAAACTGCACAGAAGAAATCTGTGAAACTTCTTACTGTTCTGTGCATTCAACTAACAGAGTTGAACCTCAGTTTTGATTGAGCAGTTCTGAAACACTCTTTCTGTAGAAAATACAAGTGGACATTCAAGGCGCTAAGAGGACTTAGTGGAAAAAAGAAAAAGTTCACATAAAAACTACACAGAATCTATCTGTGAAACTTCTGTCTGTTCTGTGCATTCAACTAACGGACTTGAACCTTACTTTTGATTGAGGAGTTCTGAAACACTCTTTCTGTAGAAAATGCAAGTGGACCTTCGGAGCGCTAAGAGGCCTATAGCGGAAAAAGGAATACTTTCAAATACAAACTACACAGAAGGATTCTGTGAAACTTCTTTCTGTTCTTTGCATTCATCTAACAGAGTTGAACCTTACTTTTGATTGAGCACTTCTGAAACACCCTTTCTATAGAAAATGCAATTGGACATTCAGGGAGCTAAGAGGCCTATACTGGAAAAAGGAATATTTTCAAATAAAAACTGCACAGAAGCAATCTGCGAAACTTCTTACTGTTCTGTGCATTCAACTAACAGAGTTGAACCTTAGTTATTATTGAGCAGTTCTGAAACACTCTTTCTGTAGAAAATGCAAGTGAACATTCAGGGCGCTAAGAGGCCTATAGCGGAAAAATGAATATGTTCAAATAAAAACTACACAGAAGAAATCTGTGAAACTTCTTACTGTTCTGTGCATTCAACTAACAGAGTTGAACCTTAGTTTATATTGAGAAGTAATGAAACACTCTTTCTGCAGAAAATGCATGTGAACATTCAGGGCGCTAAGAGGCCTATAGTTGAGAAAGGTATATGTTCAAATAAAAACTACAAAGAAGCTATCTGTGAAACATCTTACAGTTCTGTGCATTCAACTGACAGAGTTCAACCTTACATTTGATTGAGCAGTTCTGAAACACCCTTTCTGTAGAAAATGCAAGTGGACATTCAGGGCGCTAAGAGGCCTATGGTGGAAAAAGGAACACCTTCAAATAAAAATTACACAGAAGCAATCTGTGAAACTTCTTACGGTTCTGTTCTTTAAACTAACACAGTTGAACCTTAATTTTGATTGAACAGTTCTGAAACACTCTTTCTGTAGAAAATGCAAGTGGACATTCATGGCTCTAAGAGGCCTATAGTGGACAAGGGAATATCTTCAAACAAAAACTACAAAGAAGCAATCTGTGAAACTTCTTTCTGTTCTGTGCTTTCAACTAACAGAGTTGAACCTTAGTTTTGATTGAGCAGTTCTGAAACACTCTTTCTGTAGAAAATACAAGTGGACATTCAGGGCGCTAAGAGGCCTATAGTGGAAAAAGGAATAGGTTCAAATAAAAACTACACAGAAGATATCTGTGAAACTTCTCTCTGTTCTGTGCATTCAACTAACAGAGTTGAACCTTAGTTTGGATTGAGCAGTTCTGAAACACTCTTTCTGTAGAAAATGCAAGTGGACATTCATGGCGCTAAGAGGCCCATAGTAGAAAAAGGAATATCTTCAAACAAAAACTATACAGAAGCAATCTGTGAAACTTCTTTCTGTTCTGTGCATTCAACTAACAGAGTTGAACCTTACTTTTGATTGAGCAGTTCTGAAACACTCTTTCTGTAGAAAATGGACGTGGACCTTCGGAGCGCTAAGAGGCCTACAGCGGAAAAAGTAATATCTTCAAATAAAAACTACACAGAAGCATTCTGTGAAACTTCTTTCTGTTCATTGCATTCAACTAACAGAGTTTAACTTTACTTTTGATTGAGCAGTTCTGAAACACTCTTTCTGTAGAAAATGCAAGTGGACATTCAGGGCGCTAAGAGGCCTATAGTGGAAAAGGAATATTTTCAAATAAAAACTGCACAGAAGAAATCTGTGAAACTTCTTACTGTTCTGTGCATTCAACTAACAGAGTTGAACCTCAATTTTGATTGAGCAGTTCTGAAACACTCTTTCTGTAGAAAATACAAGTGGACATTCAGGGCGCTAAGAGGACTATAGTGGAAAAAGGAAAAAGTTCACATAAAAACTACACAGAAGCTATCTGTGAAACTTCTCTCTGTTCTGTGCATTCAAATAACGGAGTTGAACCTTACTTTTGATTGAGAAGTTCTGAAACACTCTTTCTGTAGAAAATGCAAGTGGACCTTCGGAGCGCTAAGAGGCCTATAGCGGAAAAAGTAATACCTTCAAATACAAACTACACAGAAGCATTCTGTGAAACTTCTTTCTGTTCTGTGCATTCAACTAACAGAGTTTAACCTTAATTTTGATTGAGCAGTTCTGAAACACTCTTTCTGTAGAAAATGCAATTGGACATTCAGGGCGCTATGCGGCCTATAGTGGAAAAGGAATATTTTCAAATAAAAACTGCACAGAAGAAATCTGTGAAACTTCTTACTGTTCTGTGCATTCAACTAACAGAGTTGAACCTCAGTTTTGATTGAGCAGTTCTGAAACACTCTTTCTGTAGAAAATACAAGTGGACATTCAAGGCGCTAAGAGGACTATAGTGGAAAAAAGAAAAAGTTCACATAAAAACTACACAGAATCTATCTGTGAAACTTCTGTCTGTTCTGTGCATTCAACTAACGGACTTGAACCTTACTTTTGATTGAGGAGTTCTGAAACACTCTTTCTGTAGAAAATGCAAGTGGACCTTCGGAGCGCTAAGAGGCCTATAGCGGAAAAAGGAATACTTTCAAATACAAACTACACAGAAGGATTCTGTGAAACTTCTTTCTGTTCTTTGCATTCATCTAACAGAGTTGAACCTTACTTTTGATTGAGCACTTCTGAAACACCCTTTCTATAGAAAATGCAATTGGACATTCAGGGAGCTAAGAGGCCTATACTGGAAAAAGGAATATTTTCAAATAAAAACTGCACAGAAGCAATCTGCGAAACTTCTTACTGTTCTGTGCATTCAACTAACAGAGTTGAACCTTAGTTATTATTGAGCAGTTCTGAAACACTCTTTCTGTAGAAAATGCAAGTGAACATTCAGGGCGCTAAGAGGCCTATAGCGGAAAAATGAATATGTTCAAATAAAAACTACACAGAAGAAATCTGTGAAACTTCTTACTGTTCTGTGCATTCAACTAACAGAGTTGAACCTTAGTTTATATTGAGAAGTAATGAAACACTCTTTCTGCAGAAAATGCATGTGAACATTCAGGGCGCTAAGAGGCCTATAGTTGAGAAAGGTATATGTTCAAATAAAAACTACAAAGAAGCTATCTGTGAAACATCTTACAGTTCTGTGCATTCAACTGACAGAGTTCAACCTTACATTTGATTGAGCAGTTCTGAAACACCCTTTCTGTAGAAAATGCAAGTGGACATTCAGGGCGCTAAGAGGCCTATGGTGGAAAAAGGAACACCTTCAAATAAAAATTACACAGAAGCAATCTGTGAAACTTCTTACGGTTCTGTTCTTTAAACTAACACAGTTGAACCTTAATTTTGATTGAACAGTTCTGAAACACTCTTTCTGTAGAAAATGCAAGTGGACATTCATGGCTCTAAGAGGCCTATAGTGGACAAGGGAATATCTTCAAACAAAAACTACAAAGAAGCAATCTGTGAAACTTCTTTCTGTTCTGTGCTTTCAACTAACAGAGTTGAACCTTAGTTTTGATTGAGCAGTTCTGAAACACTCTTTCTGTAGAAAATACAAGTGGACATTCAGGGCGCTAAGAGGCCTATAGTGGAAAAAGGAATAGGTTCAAATAAAAACTACACAGAAGATATCTGTGAAACTTCTCTCTGTTCTGTGCATTCAACTAACAGAGTTGAACCTTAGTTTGGATTGAGCAGTTCTGAAACACTCTTTCTGTAGAAAATGCAAGTGGACATTCATGGCGCTAAGAGGCCCATAGTAGAAAAAGGAATATCTTCAAACAAAAACTATACAGAAGCAATCTGTGAAACTTCTTTCTGTTCTGTGCATTCAACTAACAGAGTTGAACCTTACTTTTGATTGAGCAGTTCTGAAACACTCTTTCTGTAGAAAATGGACGTGGACCTTCGGAGCGCTAAGAGGCCTACAGCGGAAAAAGTAATATCTTCAAATAAAAACTACACAGAAGCATTCTGTGAAACTTCTTTCTGTTCATTGCATTCAACTAACAGAGTTTAACCTTACTTTTGATTGAGCAGTTCTGAAACACTCTTTCTGTAGAAAATGCAATTGGACATTCAGGGCGCTAAGAGGCCTATAGTGGAAAAGGAATATTTTCAAATAAAAACTGCACAGAAGAAATCTGTGAAACTTCTTACTGTTCTGTGCATTCAACTAACAGAGTTGAACCTCAGTTTTGATTGAGCAGTTCTGAAACACTCTTTCTGTAGAAAATACAAGTGGACATTCAAGGCGCTAAGAGGACTATAGTGGAAAAAAGAAAAAGTTCACATAAAAACTACACAGAATCTATCTGTGAAACTTCTGTCTGTTCTGTGCATTCAACTAACGGACTTGAACCTTACTTTTGATTGAGGAGTTCTGAAACACTCTTTCTGTAGAAAATGCAAGTGGACCTTCGGAGCGCTAAGAGGCCTATAGCGGAAAAAGGAATACTTTCAAATACAAACTACACAGAAGGATTCTGTGAAACTTCTTTCTGTTCTTTGCATTCATCTAACAGAGTTGAACCTTACTTTTGATTGAGCACTTCTGAAACACCCTTTCTATAGAAAATGCAATTGGACATTCAGGGAGCTAAGAGGCCTATACTGGAAAAAGGAATATTTTCAAATAAAAACTGCACAGAAGCAATCTGCGAAACTTCTTACTGTTCTGTGCATTCAACTAACAGAGTTGAACCTTAGTTATTATTGAGCAGTTCTGAAACACTCTTTCTGTAGAAAATGCAAGTGAACATTCAGGGCGCTAAGAGGCCTATAGCGGAAAAATGAATATGTTCAAATAAAAACTACACAGAAGAAATCTGTGAAACTTCTTACTGTTCTGTGCATTCAACTAACAGAGTTGAACCTTAGTTTATATTGAGAAGTAATGAAACACTCTTTCTGCAGAAAATGCATGTGAACATTCAGGGCGCTAAGAGGCCTATAGTTGAGAAAGGTATATGTTCAAATAAAAACTACAAAGAAGCTATCTGTGAAACATCTTACAGTTCTGTGCATTCAACTGACAGAGTTCAACCTTACATTTGATTGAGCAGTTCTGAAACACCCTTTCTGTAGAAAATGCAAGTGGACATTCAGGGCGCTAAGAGGCCTATGGTGGAAAAAGGAACACCTTCAAATAAAAATTACACAGAAGCAATCTGTGAAACTTCTTACGGTTCTGTTCTTTAAACTAACACAGTTGAACCTTAATTTTGATTGAACAGTTCTGAAACACTCTTTCTGTAGAAAATGCAAGTGGACATTCATGGCTCTAAGAGGCCTATAGTGGACAAGGGAATATCTTCAAACAAAAACTACAAAGAAGCAATCTGTGAAACTTCTTTCTGTTCTGTGCTTTCAACTAACAGAGTTGAACCTTAGTTTTGATTGAGCAGTTCTGAAACACTCTTTCTGTAGAAAATACAAGTGGACATTCAGGGCGCTAAGAGGCCTATAGTGGAAAAAGGAATAGGTTCAAATAAAAACTACACAGAAGATATCTGTGAAACTTCTCTCTGTTCTGTGCATTCAACTAACAGAGTTGAACCTTAGTTTGGATTGAGCAGTTCTGAAACACTCTTTCTGTAGAAAATGCAAGTGGACATTCATGGCGCTAAGAGGCCCATAGTAGAAAAAGGAATATCTTCAAACAAAAACTATACAGAAGCAATCTGTGAAACTTCTTTCTGTTCTGTGCATTCAACTAACAGAGTTGAACCTTACTTTTGATTGAGCAGTTCTGAAACACTCTTTCTGTAGAAAATGGACGTGGACCTTCGGAGCGCTAAGAGGCCTACAGCGGAAAAAGTAATATCTTCAAATAAAAACTACACAGAAGCATTCTGTGAAACTTCTTTCTGTTCATTGCATTCAACTAACAGAGTTTAACTTTACTTTTGATTGAGCAGTTCTGAAACACTCTTTCTGTAGAAAATGCAAGTGGACATTCAGGGCGCTAAGAGGCCTATAGTGGAAAAGGAATATTTTCAAATAAAAACTGCACAGAAGAAATCTGTGAAACTTCTTACTGTTCTGTGCATTCAACTAACAGAGTTGAACCTCAATTTTGATTGAGCAGTTCTGAAACACTCTTTCTGTAGAAAATACAAGTGGACATTCAGGGCGCTAAGAGGACTATAGTGGAAAAAGGAAAAAGTTCACATAAAAACTACACAGAAGCTATCTGTGAAACTTCTCTCTGTTCTGTGCATTCAAATAACGGAGTTGAACCTTACTTTTGATTGAGAAGTTCTGAAACACTCTTTCTGTAGAAAATGCAAGTGGACCTTCGGAGCGCTAAGAGGCCTATAGCGGAAAAAGTAATACCTTCAAATACAAACTACACAGAAGCATTCTGTGAAACTTCTTTCTGTTCTGTGCATTCAACTAACAGAGTTTAACCTTAATTTTGATTGAGCAGTTCTGAAACACTCTTTCTGTAGAAAATGCAATTGGACATTCAGGGCGCTATGCGGCCTATAGTGGAAAAGGAATATTTTCAAATAAAAACTGCACAGAAGAAATCTGTGAAACTTCTTACTGTTCTGTGCATTCAACTAACAGAGTTGAACCTCAGTTTTGATTGAGCAGTTCTGAAACACTCTTTCTGTAGAAAATACAAGTGGACATTCAAGGCGCTAAGAGGACTTAGTGGAAAAAAGAAAAAGTTCACATAAAAACTACACAGAATCTATCTGTGAAACTTCTGTCTGTTCTGTGCATTCAACTAACGGACTTGAACCTTACTTTTGATTGAGGAGTTCTGAAACACTCTTTCTGTAGAAAATGCAAGTGGACCTTCGGAGCGCTAAGAGGCCTATAGCGGAAAAAGGAATACTTTCAAATACAAACTACACAGAAGGATTCTGTGAAACTTCTTTCTGTTCTTTGCATTCATCTAACAGAGTTGAACCTTACTTTTGATTGAGCACTTCTGAAACACCCTTTCTATAGAAAATGCAATTGGACATTCAGGGAGCTAAGAGGCCTATACTGGAAAAAGGAATATTTTCAAATAAAAACTGCACAGAAGCAATCTGCGAAACTTCTTACTGTTCTGTGCATTCAACTAACAGAGTTGAACCTTAGTTATTATTGAGCAGTTCTGAAACACTCTTTCTGTAGAAAATGCAAGTGAACATTCAGGGCGCTAAGAGGCCTATAGCGGAAAAATGAATATGTTCAAATAAAAACTACACAGAAGAAATCTGTGAAACTTCTTACTGTTCTGTGCATTCAACTAACAGAGTTGAACCTTAGTTTATATTGAGAAGTAATGAAACACTCTTTCTGCAGAAAATGCATGTGAACATTCAGGGCGCTAAGAGGCCTATAGTTGAGAAAGGTATATGTTCAAATAAAAACTACAAAGAAGCTATCTGTGAAACATCTTACAGTTCTGTGCATTCAACTGACAGAGTTCAACCTTACATTTGATTGAGCAGTTCTGAAACACCCTTTCTGTAGAAAATGCAAGTGGACATTCAGGGCGCTAAGAGGCCTATGGTGGAAAAAGGAACACCTTCAAATAAAAATTACACAGAAGCAATCTGTGAAACTTCTTACGGTTCTGTTCTTTAAACTAACACAGTTGAACCTTAATTTTGATTGAACAGTTCTGAAACACTCTTTCTGTAGAAAATGCAAGTGGACATTCATGGCTCTAAGAGGCCTATAGTGGACAAGGGAATATCTTCAAACAAAAACTACAAAGAAGCAATCTGTGAAACTTCTTTCTGTTCTGTGCTTTCAACTAACAGAGTTGAACCTTAGTTTTGATTGAGCAGTTCTGAAACACTCTTTCTGTAGAAAATACAAGTGGACATTCAGGGCGCTAAGAGGCCTATAGTGGAAAAAGGAATAGGTTCAAATAAAAACTACACAGAAGATATCTGTGAAACTTCTCTCTGTTCTGTGCATTCAACTAACAGAGTTGAACCTTAGTTTGGATTGAGCAGTTCTGAAACACTCTTTCTGTAGAAAATGCAAGTGGACATTCATGGCGCTAAGAGGCCCATAGTAGAAAAAGGAATATCTTCAAACAAAAACTATACAGAAGCAATCTGTGAAACTTCTTTCTGTTCTGTGCATTCAACTAACAGAGTTGAACCTTACTTTTGATTGAGCAGTTCTGAAACACTCTTTCTGTAGAAAATGGACGTGGACCTTCGGAGCGCTAAGAGGCCTACAGCGGAAAAAGTAATATCTTCAAATAAAAACTACACAGAAGCATTCTGTGAAACTTCTTTCTGTTCATTGCATTCAACTAACAGAGTTTAACTTTACTTTTGATTGAGCAGTTCTGAAACACTCTTTCTGTAGAAAATGCAAGTGGACATTCAGGGCGCTAAGAGGCCTATAGTGGAAAAGGAATATTTTCAAATAAAAACTGCACAGAAGAAATCTGTGAAACTTCTTACTGTTCTGTGCATTCAACTAACAGAGTTGAACCTCAATTTTGATTGAGCAGTTCTGAAACACTCTTTCTGTAGAAAATACAAGTGGACATTCAGGGCGCTAAGAGGACTATAGTGGAAAAAGGAAAAAGTTCACATAAAAACTACACAGAAGCTATCTGTGAAACTTCTCTCTGTTCTGTGCATTCAAATAACGGAGTTGAACCTTACTTTTGATTGAGAAGTTCTGAAACACTCTTTCTGTAGAAAATGCAAGTGGACCTTCGGAGCGCTAAGAGGCCTATAGCGGAAAAAGTAATACCTTCAAATACAAACTACACAGAAGCATTCTGTGAAACTTCTTTCTGTTCTGTGCATTCAACTAACAGAGTTTAACCTTAATTTTGATTGAGCAGTTCTGAAACACTCTTTCTGTAGAAAATGCAATTGGACATTCAGGGCGCTATGCGGCCTATAGTGGAAAAGGAATATTTTCAAATAAAAACTGCACAGAAGAAATCTGTGAAACTTCTTACTGTTCTGTGCATTCAACTAACAGAGTTGAACCTCAGTTTTGATTGAGCAGTTCTGAAACACTCTTTCTGTAGAAAATACAAGTGGACATTCAAGGCGCTAAGAGGACTTAGTGGAAAAAAGAAAAAGTTCACATAAAAACTACACAGAATCTATCTGTGAAACTTCTGTCTGTTCTGTGCATTCAACTAACGGACTTGAACCTTACTTTTGATTGAGGAGTTCTGAAACACTCTTTCTGTAGAAAATGCAAGTGGACCTTCGGAGCGCTAAGAGGCCTATAGCGGAAAAAGGAATACTTTCAAATACAAACTACACAGAAGGATTCTGTGAAACTTCTTTCTGTTCTTTGCATTCATCTAACAGAGTTGAACCTTACTTTTGATTGAGCACTTCTGAAACACCCTTTCTATAGAAAATGCAATTGGACATTCAGGGAGCTAAGAGGCCTATACTGGAAAAAGGAATATTTTCAAATAAAAACTGCACAGAAGCAATCTGCGAAACTTCTTACTGTTCTGTGCATTCAACTAACAGAGTTGAACCTTAGTTATTATTGAGCAGTTCTGAAACACTCTTTCTGTAGAAAATGCAAGTGAACATTCAGGGCGCTAAGAGGCCTATAGCGGAAAAATGAATATGTTCAAATAAAAACTACACAGAAGAAATCTGTGAAACTTCTTACTGTTCTGTGCATTCAACTAACAGAGTTGAACCTTAGTTTATATTGAGAAGTAATGAAACACTCTTTCTGCAGAAAATGCATGTGAACATTCAGGGCGCTAAGAGGCCTATAGTTGAGAAAGGTATATGTTCAAATAAAAACTACAAAGAAGCTATCTGTGAAACATCTTACAGTTCTGTGCATTCAACTGACAGAGTTCAACCTTACATTTGATTGAGCAGTTCTGAAACACCCTTTCTGTAGAAAATGCAAGTGGACATTCAGGGCGCTAAGAGGCCTATGGTGGAAAAAGGAACACCTTCAAATAAAAATTACACAGAAGCAATCTGTGAAACTTCTTACGGTTCTGTTCTTTAAACTAACACAGTTGAACCTTAATTTTGATTGAACAGTTCTGAAACACTCTTTCTGTAGAAAATGCAAGTGGACATTCATGGCTCTAAGAGGCCTATAGTGGACAAGGGAATATCTTCAAACAAAAACTACAAAGAAGCAATCTGTGAAACTTCTTTCTGTTCTGTGCTTTCAACTAACAGAGTTGAACCTTAGTTTTGATTGAGCAGTTCTGAAACACTCTTTCTGTAGAAAATACAAGTGGACATTCAGGGCGCTAAGAGGCCTATAGTGGAAAAAGGAATAGGTTCAAATAAAAACTACACAGAAGATATCTGTGAAACTTCTCTCTGTTCTGTGCATTCAACTAACAGAGTTGAACCTTAGTTTGGATTGAGCAGTTCTGAAACACTCTTTCTGTAGAAAATGCAAGTGGACATTCATGGCGCTAAGAGGCCCATAGTAGAAAAAGGAATATCTTCAAACAAAAACTATACAGAAGCAATCTGTGAAACTTCTTTCTGTTCTGTGCATTCAACTAACAGAGTTGAACCTTACTTTTGATTGAGCAGTTCTGAAACACTCTTTCTGTAGAAAATGGACGTGGACCTTCGGAGCGCTAAGAGGCCTACAGCGGAAAAAGTAATATCTTCAAATAAAAACTACACAGAAGCATTCTGTGAAACTTCTTTCTGTTCATTGCATTCAACTAACAGAGTTTAACTTTACTTTTGATTGAGCAGTTCTGAAACACTCTTTCTGTAGAAAATGCAAGTGGACATTCAGGGCGCTAAGAGGCCTATAGTGGAAAAGGAATATTTTCAAATAAAAACTGCACAGAAGAAATCTGTGAAACTTCTTACTGTTCTGTGCATTCAACTAACAGAGTTGAACCTCAATTTTGATTGAGCAGTTCTGAAACACTCTTTCTGTAGAAAATACAAGTGGACATTCAGGGCGCTAAGAGGACTATAGTGGAAAAAGGAAAAAGTTCACATAAAAACTACACAGAAGCTATCTGTGAAACTTCTCTCTGTTCTGTGCATTCAAATAACGGAGTTGAACCTTACTTTTGATTGAGAAGTTCTGAAACACTCTTTCTGTAGAAAATGCAAGTGGACCTTCGGAGCGCTAAGAGGCCTATAGCGGAAAAAGTAATACCTTCAAATACAAACTACACAGAAGCATTCTGTGAAACTTCTTTCTGTTCTGTGCATTCAACTAACAGAGTTTAACCTTAATTTTGATTGAGCAGTTCTGAAACACTCTTTCTGTAGAAAATGCAATTGGACATTCAGGGCGCTATGCGGCCTATAGTGGAAAAGGAATATTTTCAAATAAAAACTGCACAGAAGAAATCTGTGAAACTTCTTACTGTTCTGTGCATTCAACTAACAGAGTTGAACCTCAGTTTTGATTGAGCAGTTCTGAAACACTCTTTCTGTAGAAAATACAAGTGGACATTCAAGGCGCTAAGAGGACTATAGTGGAAAAAAGAAAAAGTTCACATAAAAACTACACAGAATCTATCTGTGAAACTTCTGTCTGTTCTGTGCATTCAACTAACGGACTTGAACCTTACTTTTGATTGAGGAGTTCTGAAACACTCTTTCTGTAGAAAATGCAAGTGGACCTTCGGAGCGCTAAGAGGCCTATAGCGGAAAAAGGAATACTTTCAAATACAAACTACACAGAAGGATTCTGTGAAACTTCTTTCTGTTCTTTGCATTCATCTAACAGAGTTGAACCTTACTTTTGATTGAGCACTTCTGAAACACCCTTTCTATAGAAAATGCAATTGGACATTCAGGGAGCTAAGAGGCCTATACTGGAAAAAGGAATATTTTCAAATAAAAACTGCACAGAAGCAATCTGCGAAACTTCTTACTGTTCTGTGCATTCAACTAACAGAGTTGAACCTTAGTTATTATTGAGCAGTTCTGAAACACTCTTTCTGTAGAAAATGCAAGTGAACATTCAGGGCGCTAAGAGGCCTATAGCGGAAAAATGAATATGTTCAAATAAAAACTACACAGAAGAAATCTGTGAAACTTCTTACTGTTCTGTGCATTCAACTAACAGAGTTGAACCTTAGTTTATATTGAGAAGTAATGAAACACTCTTTCTGCAGAAAATGCATGTGAACATTCAGGGCGCTAAGAGGCCTATAGTTGAGAAAGGTATATGTTCAAATAAAAACTACAAAGAAGCTATCTGTGAAACATCTTACAGTTCTGTGCATTCAACTGACAGAGTTCAACCTTACATTTGATTGAGCAGTTCTGAAACACCCTTTCTGTAGAAAATGCAAGTGGACATTCAGGGCGCTAAGAGGCCTATGGTGGAAAAAGGAACACCTTCAAATAAAAATTACACAGAAGCAATCTGTGAAACTTCTTACGGTTCTGTTCTTTAAACTAACACAGTTGAACCTTAATTTTGATTGAACAGTTCTGAAACACTCTTTCTGTAGAAAATGCAAGTGGACATTCATGGCTCTAAGAGGCCTATAGTGGACAAGGGAATATCTTCAAACAAAAACTACAAAGAAGCAATCTGTGAAACTTCTTTCTGTTCTGTGCTTTCAACTAACAGAGTTGAACCTTAGTTTTGATTGAGCAGTTCTGAAACACTCTTTCTGTAGAAAATACAAGTGGACATTCAGGGCGCTAAGAGGCCTATAGTGGAAAAAGGAATAGGTTCAAATAAAAACTACACAGAAGATATCTGTGAAACTTCTCTCTGTTCTGTGCATTCAACTAACAGAGTTGAACCTTAGTTTGGATTGAGCAGTTCTGAAACACTCTTTCTGTAGAAAATGCAAGTGGACATTCATGGCGCTAAGAGGCCCATAGTAGAAAAAGGAATATCTTCAAACAAAAACTATACAGAAGCAATCTGTGAAACTTCTTTCTGTTCTGTGCATTCAACTAACAGAGTTGAACCTTACTTTTGATTGAGCAGTTCTGAAACACTCTTTCTGTAGAAAATGGACGTGGACCTTCGGAGCGCTAAGAGGCCTACAGCGGAAAAAGTAATATCTTCAAATAAAAACTACACAGAAGCATTCTGTGAAACTTCTTTCTGTTCATTGCATTCAACTAACAGAGTTTAACTTTACTTTTGATTGAGCAGTTCTGAAACACTCTTTCTGTAGAAAATGCAAGTGGACATTCAGGGCGCTAAGAGGCCTATAGTGGAAAAGGAATATTTTCAAATAAAAACTGCACAGAAGAAATCTGTGAAACTTCTTACTGTTCTGTGCATTCAACTAACAGAGTTGAACCTCAATTTTGATTGAGCAGTTCTGAAACACTCTTTCTGTAGAAAATACAAGTGGACATTCAGGGCGCTAAGAGGACTATAGTGGAAAAAGGAAAAAGTTCACATAAAAACTACACAGAAGCTATCTGTGAAACTTCTCTCTGTTCTGTGCATTCAAATAACGGAGTTGAACCTTACTTTTGATTGAGAAGTTCTGAAACACTCTTTCTGTAGAAAATGCAAGTGGACCTTCGGAGCGCTAAGAGGCCTATAGCGGAAAAAGTAATACCTTCAAATACAAACTACACAGAAGCATTCTGTGAAACTTCTTTCTGTTCTGTGCATTCAACTAACAGAGTTTAACCTTAATTTTGATTGAGCAGTTCTGAAACACTCTTTCTGTAGAAAATGCAATTGGACATTCAGGGCGCTATGCGGCCTATAGTGGAAAAGGAATATTTTCAAATAAAAACTGCACAGAAGAAATCTGTGAAACTTCTTACTGTTCTGTGCATTCAACTAACAGAGTTGAACCTCAGTTTTGATTGAGCAGTTCTGAAACACTCTTTCTGTAGAAAATACAAGTGGACATTCAAGGCGCTAAGAGGACTCTAGTGGAAAAAAGAAAAAGTTCACATAAAAACTACACAGAATCTATCTGTGAAACTTCTGTCTGTTCTGTGCATTCAACTAACGGACTTGAACCTTACTTTTGATTGAGGAGTTCTGAAACACTCTTTCTGTAGAAAATGCAAGTGGACCTTCGGAGCGCTAAGAGGCCTATAGCGGAAAAAGGAATACTTTCAAATACAAACTACACAGAAGGATTCTGTGAAACTTCTTTCTGTTCTTTGCATTCATCTAACAGAGTTGAACCTTACTTTTGATTGAGCACTTCTGAAACACCCTTTCTATAGAAAATGCAATTGGACATTCAGGGAGCTAAGAGGCCTATACTGGAAAAAGGAATATTTTCAAATAAAAACTGCACAGAAGCAATCTGCGAAACTTCTTACTGTTCTGTGCATTCAACTAACAGAGTTGAACCTTAGTTATTATTGAGCAGTTCTGAAACACTCTTTCTGTAGAAAATGCAAGTGAACATTCAGGGCGCTAAGAGGCCTATAGCGGAAAAATGAATATGTTCAAATAAAAACTACACAGAAGAAATCTGTGAAACTTCTTACTGTTCTGTGCATTCAACTAACAGAGTTGAACCTTAGTTTATATTGAGAAGTAATGAAACACTCTTTCTGCAGAAAATGCATGTGAACATTCAGGGCGCTAAGAGGCCTATAGTTGAGAAAGGTATATGTTCAAATAAAAACTACAAAGAAGCTATCTGTGAAACATCTTACAGTTCTGTGCATTCAACTGACAGAGTTCAACCTTACATTTGATTGAGCAGTTCTGAAACACCCTTTCTGTAGAAAATGCAAGTGGACATTCAGGGCGCTAAGAGGCCTATGGTGGAAAAAGGAACACCTTCAAATAAAAATTACACAGAAGCAATCTGTGAAACTTCTTACGGTTCTGTTCTTTAAACTAACACAGTTGAACCTTAATTTTGATTGAACAGTTCTGAAACACTCTTTCTGTAGAAAATGCAAGTGGACATTCATGGCTCTAAGAGGCCTATAGTGGACAAGGGAATATCTTCAAACAAAAACTACAAAGAAGCAATCTGTGAAACTTCTTTCTGTTCTGTGCTTTCAACTAACAGAGTTGAACCTTAGTTTTGATTGAGCAGTTCTGAAACACTCTTTCTGTAGAAAATACAAGTGGACATTCAGGGCGCTAAGAGGCCTATAGTGGAAAAAGGAATAGGTTCAAATAAAAACTACACAGAAGATATCTGTGAAACTTCTCTCTGTTCTGTGCATTCAACTAACAGAGTTGAACCTTAGTTTGGATTGAGCAGTTCTGAAACACTCTTTCTGTAGAAAATGCAAGTGGACATTCATGGCGCTAAGAGGCCCATAGTAGAAAAAGGAATATCTTCAAACAAAAACTATACAGAAGCAATCTGTGAAACTTCTTTCTGTTCTGTGCATTCAACTAACAGAGTTGAACCTTACTTTTGATTGAGCAGTTCTGAAACACTCTTTCTGTAGAAAATGGACGTGGACCTTCGGAGCGCTAAGAGGCCTACAGCGGAAAAAGTAATATCTTCAAATAAAAACTACACAGAAGCATTCTGTGAAACTTCTTTCTGTTCATTGCATTCAACTAACAGAGTTTAACTTTACTTTTGATTGAGCAGTTCTGAAACACTCTTTCTGTAGAAAATGCAAGTGGACATTCAGGGCGCTAAGAGGCCTATAGTGGAAAAGGAATATTTTCAAATAAAAACTGCACAGAAGAAATCTGTGAAACTTCTTACTGTTCTGTGCATTCAACTAACAGAGTTGAACCTCAATTTTGATTGAGCAGTTCTGAAACACTCTTTCTGTAGAAAATACAAGTGGACATTCAGGGCGCTAAGAGGACTATAGTGGAAAAAGGAAAAAGTTCACATAAAAACTACACAGAAGCTATCTGTGAAACTTCTCTCTGTTCTGTGCATTCAAATAACGGAGTTGAACCTTACTTTTGATTGAGAAGTTCTGAAACACTCTTTCTGTAGAAAATGCAAGTGGACCTTCGGAGCGCTAAGAGGCCTATAGCGGAAAAAGTAATACCTTCAAATACAAACTACACAGAAGCATTCTGTGAAACTTCTTTCTGTTCTGTGCATTCAACTAACAGAGTTTAACCTTAATTTTGATTGAGCAGTTCTGAAACACTCTTTCTGTAGAAAATGCAATTGGACATTCAGGGCGCTATGCGGCCTATAGTGGAAAAGGAATATTTTCAAATAAAAACTGCACAGAAGAAATCTGTGAAACTTCTTACTGTTCTGTGCATTCAACTAACAGAGTTGAACCTCAGTTTTGATTGAGCAGTTCTGAAACACTCTTTCTGTAGAAAATACAAGTGGACATTCAAGGCGCTAAGAGGACTCTAGTGGAAAAAAGAAAAAGTTCACATAAAAACTACACAGAATCTATCTGTGAAACTTCTGTCTGTTCTGTGCATTCAACTAACGGACTTGAACCTTACTTTTGATTGAGGAGTTCTGAAACACTCTTTCTGTAGAAAATGCAAGTGGACCTTCGGAGCGCTAAGAGGCCTATAGCGGAAAAAGGAATACTTTCAAATACAAACTACACAGAAGGATTCTGTGAAACTTCTTTCTGTTCTTTGCATTCATCTAACAGAGTTGAACCTTACTTTTGATTGAGCACTTCTGAAACACCCTTTCTATAGAAAATGCAATTGGACATTCAGGGAGCTAAGAGGCCTATACTGGAAAAAGGAATATTTTCAAATAAAAACTGCACAGAAGCAATCTGCGAAACTTCTTACTGTTCTGTGCATTCAACTAACAGAGTTGAACCTTAGTTATTATTGAGCAGTTCTGAAACACTCTTTCTGTAGAAAATGCAAGTGAACATTCAGGGCGCTAAGAGGCCTATAGCGGAAAAATGAATATGTTCAAATAAAAACTACACAGAAGAAATCTGTGAAACTTCTTACTGTTCTGTGCATTCAACTAACAGAGTTGAACCTTAGTTTATATTGAGAAGTAATGAAACACTCTTTCTGCAGAAAATGCATGTGAACATTCAGGGCGCTAAGAGGCCTATAGTTGAGAAAGGTATATGTTCAAATAAAAACTACAAAGAAGCTATCTGTGAAACATCTTACAGTTCTGTGCATTCAACTGACAGAGTTCAACCTTACATTTGATTGAGCAGTTCTGAAACACCCTTTCTGTAGAAAATGCAAGTGGACATTCAGGGCGCTAAGAGGCCTATGGTGGAAAAAGGAACACCTTCAAATAAAAATTACACAGAAGCAATCTGTGAAACTTCTTACGGTTCTGTTCTTTAAACTAACACAGTTGAACCTTAATTTTGATTGAACAGTTCTGAAACACTCTTTCTGTAGAAAATGCAAGTGGACATTCATGGCTCTAAGAGGCCTATAGTGGACAAGGGAATATCTTCAAACAAAAACTACAAAGAAGCAATCTGTGAAACTTCTTTCTGTTCTGTGCTTTCAACTAACAGAGTTGAACCTTAGTTTTGATTGAGCAGTTCTGAAACACTCTTTCTGTAGAAAATACAAGTGGACATTCAGGGCGCTAAGAGGCCTATAGTGGAAAAAGGAATAGGTTCAAATAAAAACTACACAGAAGATATCTGTGAAACTTCTCTCTGTTCTGTGCATTCAACTAACAGAGTTGAACCTTAGTTTGGATTGAGCAGTTCTGAAACACTCTTTCTGTAGAAAATGCAAGTGGACATTCATGGCGCTAAGAGGCCCATAGTAGAAAAAGGAATATCTTCAAACAAAAACTATACAGAAGCAATCTGTGAAACTTCTTTCTGTTCTGTGCATTCAACTAACAGAGTTGAACCTTACTTTTGATTGAGCAGTTCTGAAACACTCTTTCTGTAGAAAATGGACGTGGACCTTCGGAGCGCTAAGAGGCCTACAGCGGAAAAAGTAATATCTTCAAATAAAAACTACACAGAAGCATTCTGTGAAACTTCTTTCTGTTCATTGCATTCAACTAACAGAGTTTAACTTTACTTTTGATTGAGCAGTTCTGAAACACTCTTTCTGTAGAAAATGCAAGTGGACATTCAGGGCGCTAAGAGGCCTATAGTGGAAAAGGAATATTTTCAAATAAAAACTGCACAGAAGAAATCTGTGAAACTTCTTACTGTTCTGTGCATTCAACTAACAGAGTTGAACCTCAATTTTGATTGAGCAGTTCTGAAACACTCTTTCTGTAGAAAATACAAGTGGACATTCAGGGCGCTAAGAGGACTATAGTGGAAAAAGGAAAAAGTTCACATAAAAACTACACAGAAGCTATCTGTGAAACTTCTCTCTGTTCTGTGCATTCAAATAACGGAGTTGAACCTTACTTTTGATTGAGAAGTTCTGAAACACTCTTTCTGTAGAAAATGCAAGTGGACCTTCGGAGCGCTAAGAGGCCTATAGCGGAAAAAGTAATACCTTCAAATACAAACTACACAGAAGCATTCTGTGAAACTTCTTTCTGTTCTGTGCATTCAACTAACAGAGTTTAACCTTAATTTTGATTGAGCAGTTCTGAAACACTCTTTCTGTAGAAAATGCAATTGGACATTCAGGGCGCTATGCGGCCTATAGTGGAAAAGGAATATTTTCAAATAAAAACTGCACAGAAGAAATCTGTGAAACTTCTTACTGTTCTGTGCATTCAACTAACAGAGTTGAACCTCAGTTTTGATTGAGCAGTTCTGAAACACTCTTTCTGTAGAAAATACAAGTGGACATTCAAGGCGCTAAGAGGACTCTAGTGGAAAAAAGAAAAAGTTCACATAAAAACTACACAGAATCTATCTGTGAAACTTCTGTCTGTTCTGTGCATTCAACTAACGGACTTGAACCTTACTTTTGATTGAGGAGTTCTGAAACACTCTTTCTGTAGAAAATGCAAGTGGACCTTCGGAGCGCTAAGAGGCCTATAGCGGAAAAAGGAATACTTTCAAATACAAACTACACAGAAGGATTCTGTGAAACTTCTTTCTGTTCTTTGCATTCATCTAACAGAGTTGAACCTTACTTTTGATTGAGCACTTCTGAAACACCCTTTCTATAGAAAATGCAATTGGACATTCAGGGAGCTAAGAGGCCTATACTGGAAAAAGGAATATTTTCAAATAAAAACTGCACAGAAGCAATCTGCGAAACTTCTTACTGTTCTGTGCATTCAACTAACAGAGTTGAACCTTAGTTATTATTGAGCAGTTCTGAAACACTCTTTCTGTAGAAAATGCAAGTGAACATTCAGGGCGCTAAGAGGCCTATAGCGGAAAAATGAATATGTTCAAATAAAAACTACACAGAAGAAATCTGTGAAACTTCTTACTGTTCTGTGCATTCAACTAACAGAGTTGAACCTTAGTTTATATTGAGAAGTAATGAAACACTCTTTCTGCAGAAAATGCATGTGAACATTCAGGGCGCTAAGAGGCCTATAGTTGAGAAAGGTATATGTTCAAATAAAAACTACAAAGAAGCTATCTGTGAAACATCTTACAGTTCTGTGCATTCAACTGACAGAGTTCAACCTTACATTTGATTGAGCAGTTCTGAAACACCCTTTCTGTAGAAAATGCAAGTGGACATTCAGGGCGCTAAGAGGCCTATGGTGGAAAAAGGAACACCTTCAAATAAAAATTACACAGAAGCAATCTGTGAAACTTCTTACGGTTCTGTTCTTTAAACTAACACAGTTGAACCTTAATTTTGATTGAACAGTTCTGAAACACTCTTTCTGTAGAAAATGCAAGTGGACATTCATGGCTCTAAGAGGCCTATAGTGGACAAGGGAATATCTTCAAACAAAAACTACAAAGAAGCAATCTGTGAAACTTCTTTCTGTTCTGTGCTTTCAACTAACAGAGTTGAACCTTAGTTTTGATTGAGCAGTTCTGAAACACTCTTTCTGTAGAAAATACAAGTGGACATTCAGGGCGCTAAGAGGCCTATAGTGGAAAAAGGAATAGGTTCAAATAAAAACTACACAGAAGATATCTGTGAAACTTCTCTCTGTTCTGTGCATTCAACTAACAGAGTTGAACCTTAGTTTGGATTGAGCAGTTCTGAAACACTCTTTCTGTAGAAAATGCAAGTGGACATTCATGGCGCTAAGAGGCCCATAGTAGAAAAAGGAATATCTTCAAACAAAAACTATACAGAAGCAATCTGTGAAACTTCTTTCTGTTCTGTGCATTCAACTAACAGAGTTGAACCTTACTTTTGATTGAGCAGTTCTGAAACACTCTTTCTGTAGAAAATGGACGTGGACCTTCGGAGCGCTAAGAGGCCTACAGCGGAAAAAGTAATATCTTCAAATAAAAACTACACAGAAGCATTCTGTGAAACTTCTTTCTGTTCATTGCATTCAACTAACAGAGTTTAACTTTACTTTTGATTGAGCAGTTCTGAAACACTCTTTCTGTAGAAAATGCAAGTGGACATTCAGGGCGCTAAGAGGCCTATAGTGGAAAAGGAATATTTTCAAATAAAAACTGCACAGAAGAAATCTGTGAAACTTCTTACTGTTCTGTGCATTCAACTAACAGAGTTGAACCTCAATTTTGATTGAGCAGTTCTGAAACACTCTTTCTGTAGAAAATACAAGTGGACATTCAGGGCGCTAAGAGGACTATAGTGGAAAAAGGAAAAAGTTCACATAAAAACTACACAGAAGCTATCTGTGAAACTTCTCTCTGTTCTGTGCATTCAAATAACGGAGTTGAACCTTACTTTTGATTGAGAAGTTCTGAAACACTCTTTCTGTAGAAAATGCAAGTGGACCTTCGGAGCGCTAAGAGGCCTATAGCGGAAAAAGTAATACCTTCAAATACAAACTACACAGAAGCATTCTGTGAAACTTCTTTCTGTTCTGTGCATTCAACTAACAGAGTTTAACCTTAATTTTGATTGAGCAGTTCTGAAACACTCTTTCTGTAGAAAATGCAATTGGACATTCAGGGCGCTATGCGGCCTATAGTGGAAAAGGAATATTTTCAAATAAAAACTGCACAGAAGAAATCTGTGAAACTTCTTACTGTTCTGTGCATTCAACTAACAGAGTTGAACCTCAGTTTTGATTGAGCAGTTCTGAAACACTCTTTCTGTAGAAAATACAAGTGGACATTCAAGGCGCTAAGAGGACTTAGTGGAAAAAAGAAAAAGTTCACATAAAAACTACACAGAATCTATCTGTGAAACTTCTGTCTGTTCTGTGCATTCAACTAACGGACTTGAACCTTACTTTTGATTGAGGAGTTCTGAAACACTCTTTCTGTAGAAAATGCAAGTGGACCTTCGGAGCGCTAAGAGGCCTATAGCGGAAAAAGGAATACTTTCAAATACAAACTACACAGAAGGATTCTGTGAAACTTCTTTCTGTTCTTTGCATTCATCTAACAGAGTTGAACCTTACTTTTGATTGAGCACTTCTGAAACACCCTTTCTATAGAAAATGCAATTGGACATTCAGGGAGCTAAGAGGCCTATACTGGAAAAAGGAATATTTTCAAATAAAAACTGCACAGAAGCAATCTGCGAAACTTCTTACTGTTCTGTGCATTCAACTAACAGAGTTGAACCTTAGTTATTATTGAGCAGTTCTGAAACACTCTTTCTGTAGAAAATGCAAGTGAACATTCAGGGCGCTAAGAGGCCTATAGCGGAAAAATGAATATGTTCAAATAAAAACTACACAGAAGAAATCTGTGAAACTTCTTACTGTTCTGTGCATTCAACTAACAGAGTTGAACCTTAGTTTATATTGAGAAGTAATGAAACACTCTTTCTGCAGAAAATGCATGTGAACATTCAGGGCGCTAAGAGGCCTATAGTTGAGAAAGGTATATGTTCAAATAAAAACTACAAAGAAGCTATCTGTGAAACATCTTACAGTTCTGTGCATTCAACTGACAGAGTTCAACCTTACATTTGATTGAGCAGTTCTGAAACACCCTTTCTGTAGAAAATGCAAGTGGACATTCAGGGCGCTAAGAGGCCTATGGTGGAAAAAGGAACACCTTCAAATAAAAATTACACAGAAGCAATCTGTGAAACTTCTTACGGTTCTGTTCTTTAAACTAACACAGTTGAACCTTAATTTTGATTGAACAGTTCTGAAACACTCTTTCTGTAGAAAATGCAAGTGGACATTCATGGCTCTAAGAGGCCTATAGTGGACAAGGGAATATCTTCAAACAAAAACTACAAAGAAGCAATCTGTGAAACTTCTTTCTGTTCTGTGCTTTCAACTAACAGAGTTGAACCTTAGTTTTGATTGAGCAGTTCTGAAACACTCTTTCTGTAGAAAATACAAGTGGACATTCAGGGCGCTAAGAGGCCTATAGTGGAAAAAGGAATAGGTTCAAATAAAAACTACACAGAAGATATCTGTGAAACTTCTCTCTGTTCTGTGCATTCAACTAACAGAGTTGAACCTTAGTTTGGATTGAGCAGTTCTGAAACACTCTTTCTGTAGAAAATGCAAGTGGACATTCATGGCGCTAAGAGGCCCATAGTAGAAAAAGGAATATCTTCAAACAAAAACTATACAGAAGCAATCTGTGAAACTTCTTTCTGTTCTGTGCATTCAACTAACAGAGTTGAACCTTACTTTTGATTGAGCAGTTCTGAAACACTCTTTCTGTAGAAAATGGACGTGGACCTTCGGAGCGCTAAGAGGCCTACAGCGGAAAAAGTAATATCTTCAAATAAAAACTACACAGAAGCATTCTGTGAAACTTCTTTCTGTTCATTGCATTCAACTAACAGAGTTTAACTTTACTTTTGATTGAGCAGTTCTGAAACACTCTTTCTGTAGAAAATGCAAGTGGACATTCAGGGCGCTAAGAGGCCTATAGTGGAAAAGGAATATTTTCAAATAAAAACTGCACAGAAGAAATCTGTGAAACTTCTTACTGTTCTGTGCATTCAACTAACAGAGTTGAACCTCAATTTTGATTGAGCAGTTCTGAAACACTCTTTCTGTAGAAAATACAAGTGGACATTCAGGGCGCTAAGAGGACTATAGTGGAAAAAGGAAAAAGTTCACATAAAAACTACACAGAAGCTATCTGTGAAACTTCTCTCTGTTCTGTGCATTCAAATAACGGAGTTGAACCTTACTTTTGATTGAGAAGTTCTGAAACACTCTTTCTGTAGAAAATGCAAGTGGACCTTCGGAGCGCTAAGAGGCCTATAGCGGAAAAAGTAATACCTTCAAATACAAACTACACAGAAGCATTCTGTGAAACTTCTTTCTGTTCTGTGCATTCAACTAACAGAGTTTAACCTTAATTTTGATTGAGCAGTTCTGAAACACTCTTTCTGTAGAAAATGCAATTGGACATTCAGGGCGCTATGCGGCCTATAGTGGAAAAGGAATATTTTCAAATAAAAACTGCACAGAAGAAATCTGTGAAACTTCTTACTGTTCTGTGCATTCAACTAACAGAGTTGAACCTCAGTTTTGATTGAGCAGTTCTGAAACACTCTTTCTGTAGAAAATACAAGTGGACATTCAAGGCGCTAAGAGGACTCTAGTGGAAAAAAGAAAAAGTTCACATAAAAACTACACAGAATCTATCTGTGAAACTTCTGTCTGTTCTGTGCATTCAACTAACGGACTTGAACCTTACTTTTGATTGAGGAGTTCTGAAACACTCTTTCTGTAGAAAATGCAAGTGGACCTTCGGAGCGCTAAGAGGCCTATAGCGGAAAAAGGAATACTTTCAAATACAAACTACACAGAAGGATTCTGTGAAACTTCTTTCTGTTCTTTGCATTCATCTAACAGAGTTGAACCTTACTTTTGATTGAGCACTTCTGAAACACCCTTTCTATAGAAAATGCAATTGGACATTCAGGGAGCTAAGAGGCCTATACTGGAAAAAGGAATATTTTCAAATAAAAACTGCACAGAAGCAATCTGCGAAACTTCTTACTGTTCTGTGCATTCAACTAACAGAGTTGAACCTTAGTTATTATTGAGCAGTTCTGAAACACTCTTTCTGTAGAAAATGCAAGTGAACATTCAGGGCGCTAAGAGGCCTATAGCGGAAAAATGAATATGTTCAAATAAAAACTACACAGAAGAAATCTGTGAAACTTCTTACTGTTCTGTGCATTCAACTAACAGAGTTGAACCTTAGTTTATATTGAGAAGTAATGAAACACTCTTTCTGCAGAAAATGCATGTGAACATTCAGGGCGCTAAGAGGCCTATAGTTGAGAAAGGTATATGTTCAAATAAAAACTACAAAGAAGCTATCTGTGAAACATCTTACAGTTCTGTGCATTCAACTGACAGAGTTCAACCTTACATTTGATTGAGCAGTTCTGAAACACCCTTTCTGTAGAAAATGCAAGTGGACATTCAGGGCGCTAAGAGGCCTATGGTGGAAAAAGGAACACCTTCAAATAAAAATTACACAGAAGCAATCTGTGAAACTTCTTACGGTTCTGTTCTTTAAACTAACACAGTTGAACCTTAATTTTGATTGAACAGTTCTGAAACACTCTTTCTGTAGAAAATGCAAGTGGACATTCATGGCTCTAAGAGGCCTATAGTGGACAAGGGAATATCTTCAAACAAAAACTACAAAGAAGCAATCTGTGAAACTTCTTTCTGTTCTGTGCTTTCAACTAACAGAGTTGAACCTTAGTTTTGATTGAGCAGTTCTGAAACACTCTTTCTGTAGAAAATACAAGTGGACATTCAGGGCGCTAAGAGGCCTATAGTGGAAAAAGGAATAGGTTCAAATAAAAACTACACAGAAGATATCTGTGAAACTTCTCTCTGTTCTGTGCATTCAACTAACAGAGTTGAACCTTAGTTTGGATTGAGCAGTTCTGAAACACTCTTTCTGTAGAAAATGCAAGTGGACATTCATGGCGCTAAGAGGCCCATAGTAGAAAAAGGAATATCTTCAAACAAAAACTATACAGAAGCAATCTGTGAAACTTCTTTCTGTTCTGTGCATTCAACTAACAGAGTTGAACCTTACTTTTGATTGAGCAGTTCTGAAACACTCTTTCTGTAGAAAATGGACGTGGACCTTCGGAGCGCTAAGAGGCCTACAGCGGAAAAAGTAATATCTTCAAATAAAAACTACACAGAAGCAATCTGTGAAACTTCTTTCTGTTCTTTGCATTCAACTAACAGAGTTTAACTTTACTTTTGATTGAGCAGTTCTGAAACACTCTTTCTGTAGAAAATGCAAGTGGACATTCAGGGCGCTAAGAGGCCTATAGTGGAAAAGGAATATTTTCAAATAAAAACTTTACAGAAGAAATCTGTGAAACTTCTTTCTGTTCTGTGCATTCAACTAACAGAGTTGAACCTTAATTTTGATTGAGCAGTTCTGAAACACTCTTTCTGTAGAAAATTGAAGTGGACATTCAGGGCGCTAAGAGGACTATAGTGGAAAAAGGAAAAAGTTCAAATAAAAACTACACAGAAGCTATCTGTGAAACTTCTCTCTGTTCTGTGCATTCAACTAACGGAGTTGAACCTTAATTTGATTGAGAGTTCTGAAACACTCTTTCTGTAGAAAATGCAAGTGGACATTCAGGGCGCTAAGAGGCCTATAGAAAAAGTAATACCTTCAAAAAAACTACACAGAAGCATCTGTGAAACTTCTTCTGTTCTGTGCATTATTAACTAACAGAGTTTAACCTTAATTTTGATTGAGCAGTTCTGAAACACTCTTTCTGTAGAAAATGCAATGGACATTCAGGGCGCTAAGCGGCCTATAGTGGAAAAAGGATATTTCAAATAAAAACTACACAGAAGATCTGTGAAACTTCTTACTGTTCTGTGCATTCAACTAACAGAGTTGAACCTTTTTGATTGAGCAGTTCTGAAACACTCTTTCTGTAGAAAATGCAAGTGGACATTCAAGGCGCTAAGAGGCCTATAGTGGAAAAAAGAATATTTCAAATAAAAACTAGAACAGAATCTGTGAAACTTCTTCTGTTCTGTGCATTCAACTAACAGAGTTGAACCTCAATTTTGATTGAGCAGTTCTGAAACACTCTTTCTGTAGAAAATGCAAGTGGACATTCAGGGCGCTAAGAGGCCTATAGTGGAAAAAGGAATATTCAAATAAAAACTACACAGAAGATCTGTGAAACTTCTTCTGTTCTGTGCATTCATAACAGAGTTGAACCTTACTTTTGATTGAGCAGTTCTGAAACACTCTTTCTGTAGAAAATGCAAGTGGACATTCAGCGCTAAGAGGCCTATACGGAAAAAGGAATATTCAAATAAAAACAGAAGCAATCTGTGAAACTTCTTTCTGTTCTGTGCATTCAACTAACAGAGTTGAACCTTAGTTTTGATTGAGCAGTTCTGAAACACTCTTTCTGTAGAAAATGCAAGTGGACATTCAGAGCGCTAAGAGGCCTATAGCGGAAAAATGAATATTTTCAAATAAAAACTACACAGAAGAAATCTGTGAAACTTCTTACTGTTCTGTGCATTCAACTAACAGAGTTGAACCTTAGTTTTGATTGAGCAGTTCTGAAACACTCTTTCTGTAGAAAATGCAAGTGGACATTCAGGGCGCTAAGAGGCCTATAGTTGGAAAAAGAAAATTCAAATAAAACTACACAGAAGCTATCTGTGAAACTTCTTACGTTCTGTGCATTCAACTAAGAGTTGAACCTTACATTTTGATTGAGCAGTTCTGAAACACTCTTTCTGTAGAAAATGCAAGTGGACATTCAGGGCGCTAAGAGGCCTATAGGGAAAAAGGAATACTTCAAATAAAAACTACACAGAAGAATCTGTGAAACTTCTTACTGTTCTGTTGCATTCAACTAACAGAGTTGAACCTTAGTTTTGATTGAGCAGTTCTGAAACACTCTTTCTGTAGAAAATGCAAGTGGACATTCAGGGCTAAGAGGCCTATAGTGGAAAGGAATATTTCAAATAAAAACTACAGAAGCAATCTGTGAAACTTCTTACTGTTCTGTGCTTCAACTAACAGAGTTGAACCTTAGTTTGATTGAGCAGTTCTGAAACACTCTTTCTGTAGAAAATGCAAGTGGACATTCAGGGCGCTAAGAGGCCTATAGGGGAAAAAGGAATATTTCAAATAAAAACTACACAGAAGAATCTGTGAAACTTCTTCTGTTCTGTGCATTCAACTAACAGAGTTGAACCTTAGTTTTGATTGAGCAGTTCTGAAACACTCTTTCTGTAGAAAATGCAAGTGGACATTCATGGCGCTAAGAGGCCTTAGTGGAAAAGGAATATCTTCAAAAAAAACTACAGAAGCAATCTGTGAAACTTCTTTCTGTTCTGTGCATTCAACTAACAGAGTTGAACCTTACTTTGATTGAGCAGTTCTGAAACACTCTTTCTGTAGAAAATGCAAGTGGACATTCAGGGCGCTAAGAGGCCTATAGTGGAAAAAGTAATATTCAAATAAAAACTACACAGAAGCAATCTGTGAAACTTCTTGTTCTGTTTCAACTAACAGAGTTGAACCTTACTTTGATTGAGCAGTTCTGAAACACTCTTTCTGTAGAAAATGCAATGGACATTCAGGCT
>NW_022096814.1:0-32491 GCF_006542625.1 Nomascus leucogenys
AGCAGTTCTGAAACCCTCTTTCTGTAGAAACTGCAAGTTGACATTCGGAGCGCTAAGGGGCCTATAGTGGAAAAAGGGATATCTTCCAATAAAAACTACACAGAAGCATTCTGTGAAACTTCTTTCTGTTCTGTGCATTCAACTAACAGGGTTGAAGCTTACTTTTTATTGTGCAGTTCTGAAACACTCTTTCTGTAGAAACTGCACGTGAATATTTGAAGCGCTAAGGGGCGTATTGTTGAAAAAGGAATATCTTCAATTAAAAACTACTCAGAAGCATACTGTGAAACTTCTTTCTGTTCTGTGCATTCAACTAACAGAGTTGAAGCTTACTTTTTATTGAGCAGCTCTTAAACCCTCTTTCTGTAGAAACTGCAAGGTGACATTAGGAGAGCTAAGGGCCCTGTAGGGGAAAAAGATATATCTTCAAATAAAAACTACTCAGAAGGATTCTGTGAAACTTTTTTCTGTTCTGTTCACTCAGCTAAAAGAGTTGAAGCTTACTTTTGATTGAGCAGTTCTGAAACACCCTTTCTGTAGGAACTGTAACTGGACATTCGGAGCGCTAGGGGGCCTATAGTGGAAAATGAAATATCTCCAAATAAAAACTACACAAAAGCATTCTGGGCAACTTCTTTCTGTTCTGTGCATTCAACTAACAGAGTTGAAGCTTACTTTTGATTGAGCAGTTCTGAAACACACTTTCTGTAGAAACTAATTGGACATTCGGAGCGCTAAGGGGCGTATACTGGAAAAAGGGATATCTTTAAATAAAAACTTCACAGAAGCATTCTGTGTAACTTCTTTCTGTTCTGTGCATTCAACTAACAGAGTTGAACGTTACTTTTGATTGAGCAGTTCTGAAACACTCTTTCTGTAGAAACTGCAAGTGGACACTCTGAACGCTAAAGGGCCAATAGTGGAAAAAGGGATACCTTCAAATTAAAAGTACACAGAAGCATTCTGTGAAACTTCTTTCTGTTCTGTGCATTCAACTAACACAGTTGAAGCTTACTTTTGATTGAGCAGTTCTGAAACACACTTTCTGTAGAAACTGTAATTGGACATTCGGAGCGCTAAGGGGCCTATAGTGAAAAAAGGGATATCTTCAAATAAAAACAACACAGAAGCATTCTGTGAAACTTCTTTCTGTTCTATGCATTCAACTATCACAGTTGAAGCTTACTTTTGATTGAGCAGTTCTGAGAAACCCTTTCTGTAGAAACTGCAAGTGTACATTTAGAGCGCTAAGCCGCCTAAACTGGAAAAAGGAATATCTCCAAATAAAAACTACTCAGAAGAATTCTGCGGAACTTCTTTCTGTTCTGTGCCTTCAACTAACACATTTGAATCTTCCTTTTGATTGAGCAGTTCTGAAACACTCTTTCTGTAGAACCTGCACGTGGACATTCATAGCAATAAGGGGCCTATAGTGGAAAAAGTAATATCTGCAAATAAAAACTACACAGAAGCATTCTGTGAAACTTCTTTCTGTTCTCTGCATTCAACTAACAGAGTTGAAGCTTACTTTTGATAGAGCATTTCTGAAACTCTCTTTCTGTGGAAACTGCAAGCTGACATTCCGAGCGCTAAAGAGCCTATAGTGGAAAAAGGGATATCTTCAAATAAAAACTTCACAGAAGCATTCTGTGAAACTTCTTTCTGTTCTGTGCATTCAACTAACAGAGTTGAACCTTACTTTTGATGGAGCAGTTCTGGAAACACTCTTTCTGTAGAAACGGCAAGTGGACATTCTGAAAGGCTAAAGGGCCAATAGTGGAAAAAGGGATATCTCCAAATAAAAACTACACAGAAGCATCCTGTGAAAACTCGTTTCTGTTTTGTCCATTCAACCATCAGCGTGGAATCTTACTTTTGATTGAGCAGTTTCTGAAAAACACTTTCTGTAGAAATTGCAAGTGGACATTTTGAGCGCTAAGTGGCCTATAGTGGAAAAAGTAATATCTTCAAATAAAAAACTACACGGAAGCATTCAGTGAAACTTCTTTCTGTTCTGTCCATTCAACTAACAGAGATGAAGCTTACTTTTGATTGAGCAGTTCTGAAACACTCTGTAGAAACTGCAAGTTAAAATTTTGAGCGCTAAAAGGCCTATAGTGGAAAAAGTAATATCTTCAAATAAAAACTACTCAGAAGCATTCTGTGAAACTTCTTTCTGTTCTGTATATTCAACTATCACAGTTGAAGCTTACTTTGATTGAGCAGTTCTGAAACACTCTTTCTGTAGGAACTGCACGTGGACATTAGAGCGCTAAGGGGCCTATAGTGGAAAAAAGGAGTATCTTCAATAAAAACTACACAGAAGGAAAACTGTGAAACTTCTTTCTGTTCTGTGCTTTCTACTATCAGAGTTGAAGCTTACTTTTAATTGAGCAGTTCTGAAACACCCCTTTCTGTAGAAACTGCAAGTGGACATTAGGAGCGCTAAGGGGCCTATAGTGGAAAAAGGAATATCTATAAATAAAATCTACACAGAAGCATTCTGTGAAACTTCTTTCTCTTCTGTCCATTCAACTCACAGAGTTGAAGGTTACTTTTGATTGCACAGTTCTGAAACACTCTTTTGTAGAAACTGCAAGTAGACATTAGGAGCGCTAAGGGGCCTTTTGGGGAAAAAGAAATATCCTCAAATAAAAACTACTCAGAAGCATTCTGTGAAGCTTCTTTCTGTTCTGTTCACTCAACTAACAGAGTCGAAGCTTACTTTTGATTGAGCAGTTCTGAAACAACCTTTCTGTAGAAACTGCCACTGCACATTCGGAGCGCTAAGGGGCCTATAGTGGAAAAAAGAATATCTTCAAATAAAAAGTACACAGAAGCATTCTGTGAAACTTCTTTCTGTTCCATTCATTCAACTAACAGAGTTGCAACTTACTTTTGAATGAGCAATTCTGAAACACTCTTTCTGTAGAAACTGCAAGTTGACATTCGGAGCGCTAAAGGGCCTATAGTGGAAAAAGGGATATCTTCAAATAAAAACTACACAGAAGGATTCAGTGTAATTTCTTTCTGTTCTGTGCATTCAACTAACAGAGTTGAAGCTTACTTTTGATTGAGAAGTTCTGAAACACCCTTTCTGTAGAAACTGCGATGGGACATTTCAGAGCAATAAGGGGCCCATAGTGGAAAAAGTAATATCTGCAAATAAAAACTACACAGAAGCATTCTGTGAAACTTCCTTCTGTTCTGTGCATTCAACTAACAGAGTTGAAGCTTACTTTTGATTGAGCAGTTCTGAACACTCTTTCTGTAGAAAATGCAAGTGTACAATCAGAGCGTTAAGGGGCCTACAGTGGAAAAAGGAATATCTCCTAATAAAAACTACAGAGAAGCATTCTGCGAAACTTCTTTATTTTCTGTGCATTCAACTAACAGAGTTGAAGCGTACTTTTCATTGAGCAGTTCTGAAACACTCTTTTGGTAGAAACTCCTACTGGACATTCGGAGCGCTAAGGGGCCTATAGTGGAAAAAGGAATATCTACAAATAAAAACTACACAGAGGCATTCTGTGAAACTTCTTTCAGTTCTGTCCATTCAAGTAACAGAGTTGAAGTTTGCTTTTGATTGAGCAGTTCTGAAACACCCTTTCTGTAGAAACTGCAAGTGGACTTTCTGAGGCTCAGTGGCCTATAGTGGAAAAAGAAATATCTTCAAATAAAAATACACGGAAGCATTCAGTTGAATCTCTTTCCGTTCTGTCCATTCAGCTAACAGAGTTGAAGCTTCCTTTTGATTGAGAAGATGTTAAACGCTATTTCTTTAGAAACTGTAAGTTGATATTTCTGGCGCTAAAGGGCATATAGTGGAAAAAGGTTTATCTTCAAATAAAAAACTACACAGAAGCATTCTGTGAAACTACTTTCTGTTCTGTGCATTCAACTAACAGAGTTGAAGCTCACTTTTGATTGAGCAGTTCTGAAACCCTCTTTCTGTAGAAACTGCAAGTTGACATTCGGAGCGCTAAGGGGCCTATAGTGGAAAAAGGGATATCTTCCAATAAAAACTACACAGAAGCATTCTGTGAAACTTCTTTCTGTTCTGTGCATTCAACTAACAGGGTTGAAGCTTACTTTTTATTGTGCAGTTCTGAAACACTCTTTCTGTAGAAACTGCACGTGAATATTTGAAGCGCTAAGGGGCGTAATTGTTGAAAAAGGAATATCTTCAATTAAAAACTACTCAGAAGCATACTGTGAAACTTCTTTCTGTTCTGTGCATTCAACTAACAGAGTTGAAGCTTACTTTTTATTGAGCAGCTCTTAAACCCTCTTTCTGTAGAAACTGCAAGGTGACATTAGGAGAGCTAAGGGCCCTGTAGGGGAAAAAGATATATCTTCAAATAAAAACTACTCAGAAGGATTCTGTGAAACTTTTTTCTGTTCTGTTCACTCAGCTAAAAGAGTTGAAGCTTACTTTTGATTGAGCAGTTCTGAAACACCCTTTCTGTAGGAACTGTAACTGGACATTCGGAGCGCTAGGGGGCCTATAGTGGAAAATGAAATATCTCCAAATAAAACTACACAAAAGCATTCTGGGCAACTTCTTTCTGTTCTGTGCATTCAACTAACAGAGTTGAAGCTTACTTTTGATTGAGCATTCTGAACACACTTCTGTAGAAATAATTGACATTCGGAGCGCTAAGGGGCGTATCTGGAAAAAGGGATATTTTAAATAAAAACTTCACAGAAGCATTTGTGTAACTTCTTTCTGTTTGTGCATTCAACTAACAGAGTTGACGTTTTTTTGATTGAGCAGTTCTGAACACTCTTTCGTAGAAACTGCAAGTGGACACTCTGAAACGCTAAGGGCCAATAGTGGAAAAAAGGGATACCTTCAAATTAAAATACACAGAAGCATTCTGTGAAACTTCTTTCTGTCTGTCATTCAACTAACACAGTTAAGCTTACTTGATTGGGCAGTCTGAAACACACTTTCTGTAGAAACTGTAATTGACATTCGGAGCGCAAGGGGCCTATAGTGAAAAAAGGGATATCTTCAATAAAAAACAGACACAGAAGCATTCTGTGAAACTTCTTTCTGTTCTATGCATTCAAACTATCCACAGTGAAGCTTACTTTTGATTGAGCAGTTCTGAGAAACCCTTTCTGTAGAAACTGCAAGTGTACATTTAGAGCGCTAAGCCCGCCTAAACTGGAAAAAGGAATATCTCCAAATAAAAACTACTCAGAAGAAATTCTGCGGAACTTCTTTCTGTTCTGTGCCTTCAACTAACACATTTGAATCTTCCTTTTGATTGAGCAGTTCTGAAACACTCTTTCCTGTAGAACCTGCACGTGGACATTCATAGCAATAAGGGGCCTATAGTGGAAAAAGTAATATCCGCAAATAAAAACTACACAGAAGCATTCTGTGAAACTTCTTTCTGTTCTCTGCATTCAACTAACAGAGTTGAAGCTTACTTTGATAGAGCTTTCTGAAACTCTCTTCTGTGGAAACTGCCAAGCTGACATTCCGAGCGCTAAAGAGCTATAGTGGAAAAAGGGATATCTTCAAATAAAAAACTTCACAGAAGCATTCTGGAAACTTCTTTCTGTTCTGTGCATTCAACTAACAGAGTTGAACCTTACTTTTGATTGAGCAGTTCTGAAACACTTTCTGTAGAAACGGCAAGTGGAACATTCTGAAAGCGCTAAAGGGCCAATAGTGGAAAAAGATATCTCCAAATAAAAACTACACAGAAGCATCCTGTGAAACTTCTTTCTTTTGTCCATTCAACCATCAGTTGAATCTTACTTTTGATTGAGCAGTTCTGAAAACACTTTCTGTAAATTGCAAGTGGACATTTTGAGCGCTAAGGGCCTATAGTGGAAAAAGTAATATCTTCAAATAAAAACTACAGAACGGAACTGTGAAACTTCTTTCTGTTCTGTCCTTTCAACTACAGAGTTGAAGCTTACTTTTGATTGAGCAGTTCTGAAACACTCTGTAGAAACTGCAAGTTAAAATTGAGCGCTAAAAGGCCTATAGTGGAAAAAGAATATCTATAAATAAAACTACTCAGAAGCATTCTGTCGAAACCTTCTTTTTTCTGTAATTCAACTAACAAGTTGAAGCTTACTTTGATTGACAGTTCTGAAACACTCTTTATTGTAGAAACTCTAAGTAAGCAATTAGGGCGCTGTGAAACTTCTTTTGGTTCTGTGTTACTATCAGAGTTAAGCTTACTTTTATTGACGTTCTGAAACACCTTCGTAGAAACGAGTGACATTGAGCCTAAGGGGCTATAGTGAAAAAGGAAATATCTTCAATAAAAACTACACAGAGCATTTCTGTGGAAACTTCTTTCTACTTCTGTGCCATGTTTCACATCTCACAAGAGTTGAACCAGGTTTACTCTCTTGACTTTGACAAGCAAGTTCTGAAGACACTCCTTTATCGTCGAGACTGCAAGTTGACATCGAGCAAAGGGCATGTGGAAAAGATATCTCAAAAAAAACTACAGAAGCATTCGTGAAACTTCTTCGTTCTGTGCATTCAACAACAAGTTGAAGCTACTTTATGAGCAGTCTGAAACATCTTCTGTAGAAAATGCAAGGTACATCAGAGCGTTAAGGGGCTACAGTGGAAAAAGGAATATCTCCTAATAAAACTACAAGAAGCATCTGCGAACTTCTTTTTTCTGGCTTAACTAACAGATTGAAGCGTACTTTTAATTGCAGTTGAAACTCTTTTGGAGAAACTCACTGGCAATCGGGCGCTAAGGGGCCTATAGTGGAAAAAGGATATTACAAATAAAAATACACAGAAGCATTCTGTGAAACTTCTTTCAGTTCTGTGCATTCAACTAACAGAGTTGAAGCTTACTTTTGATTGAGCAGTTCTGAAACACCTCTTTCTGTAGAAACTGCAAGGACTTTCTGAGAGCTAAGGGGCCTATAGTGGAAAAAGGAATATCTTCAATAAAAAACTACACGAAGCATTCTGGAAACTCTTCGTTCTGTGCATTCAACTAACAGAGTTGAAGCTTCCTTTTGATTGAGAAGATTTAAACATCTTTTAGAAACTGTAAGTTGATATTTCTGGCGCTAAGGGCATATAGTGGAAAAAGGTTTATCTTCAAATAAAAACTACACAGAAGCATTCTGTGAAACTACTTTCTGTTCTGTGCATTCAACTAACAGAGTTGAAGCTCACTTTTGATTGAGCAGTTCTGAAACCCTCTTTCTGTAGAAACTGCAAGTTGACATTCGGAGCGCTAAGGGGCCTATAGTGGAAAAAGGGATATCTTCCAATAAAAACTAAAGAAATTCGTAAACCTGTGGAATAAAGGGAAAATATTCATTTTAAAACTAAAACTCACGAAAGAACCTGCATTTTTTTTGTTAAACTTCTTTTGAAATTCTTTTTTTCTTCATTCAAACTAACAGGAAGTTAACGTTTTTATTGAGCAGCTTCTTGAAAACTCTGTTTTCTGTAGAAACTCACAAGATGGAAACTCTGGATCACTAGGGGCCATTTATACAGTTTTTTGGAAAAAGGGTACTTAAAGTTAAAAAGTACACAGAAGCCATCTGTGAAACTTCTTTCTGTTCTGGCATTCAATAAACCAGTTGAAGTTACTTTTATTGGCAGTTCTGAAACACCTTTCTGGTAGAAACTGCAACTGGCATCATTCCGGAGCGCTAAGGGCCTATAGTGAAAAAGGATATCTACAAATAAAAACAACACAAAGCCATTCTGTAACTTCTTTCTTTTCTTCATTCAACTATAAGTTGAAGCTTACTTTTGATTGGCAGTTCTGAAAACTTTTCTGTGAACTGCAAGTTACATTTAGGTAGCCCCCGGCCCTCTACCAGCGGGCCCTTGGCATTAGTGGAAAAAACGAGTAATCATCAATGTCAAATAAAAGTTACACTACACAGAATGCATTCTGTGAAACTTCTTTTCTGTCTTCACTTCAACTAACAGAGTGAAGCTACTTTTGATGACATTTCTGAAACACCTTTCAAAACTGCAACTGGACATCCGAGCCTAGGGCTATAGTGGAAAAACATATCTCAAATAAAAAAAAAAGAAGATTCTGTGAAACTTTTTTCTGTTTTTCTTCAACTAACAGAGTTGAACTTACTTTTGGAATGAGCAATTTCTGAAACATCTTTTCTGTAGAAACTGCAAGTGAACATTCGAGAGCTAAGGGGCAATAGTGGAAAAAGGAATCTCAAATAAAAATACAAGAAGCATCTTGAAACCTTCTGTTTGTCCATTAATCAGGTGGAACTTACTTTTGATTAGCAGTTCTGAAAACCTTTCTGTAGAAATCTGCAAGAAAAAAAAAAAATATCTTCAAATAAAACTACACGGAAGCATTCAGTGAAATTCTTTCTGTTCTGTCCATTCAACTAACAGAGATGAAGCTTCTTTGATGAGCATTCTGAAACACTCTGTAGAAACTGCAAGTTAAAATTTTGAGCGCTAAAGGCCTATAGTGGAAAAGTAATATCTTCAAATAAAAACTACTCAGAAGCATTCTGTGAAACTTCTTTCTGTTCTGTATTCAACTATCACAGTTGAAGCTTACTTTTGATTGAGCAGTTCTGAAACACTCTTTCTGTAGGAACTGCACGTGGACATTAGAAGCGCTAAGGGCCTATAGTGGAAAAAGGAGTTCTTCAATTAAAAACTACACAGAAGGAAACTGTGAAACTTCTTTCTGTTCTGTGCTTTCTACTATCAGAGTTGAAGCTTACTTTTAATTGAGCAGTCTGAAACACCCTTTCTGTAGAAACTGCAAGTGGACATTAGGAGCGCTAAGGGGGCCTATAGTGGAAAAAGGAATATCTATAAATAAAATCTACACAGAAGCATTCTGTGAAACTTCTTTCTCTTCTGTCCATTCCAACTCACAGAGTTGAAGGTTACTTTTGATTGCACAGTTCTGAAACACTCTTTTTGTAGAAACTGCAAGTAGACATAGGACGCTAAGGGGCCTTTTGGGGAAAAAGAAATATCCTCAAATAAAACTACTCAGAAAGCATCTGTGAAGCTTCTTTCTGTTCTGTTCACTCAACTAACAGAGTCGAAGCTTACTTTTGATTGAGCAGTTGTGAAACAACCTTTCTGTAGAAACTGCAACTGCGACATTCGGAGCGCTAAGGGGCCTATAGTGGAAAAAAGAATATCTTCAAATAAAAAGTACACAGAAGCATTCTGTGAAACTTCTTTCTGTTCCATTCATTCAACTAACAGAGTTGAACTTACTTTTGAATGAGCAATTCTGAAACACTCTTTCTGTAGAAACTGCAAGTTGAACATTCGGAGCGCTAAAGGGCCTATAGTGGAAAAAGGGATATCTTCAAATAAAACTACACAGAAGGATTCAGTGTAATTTCTTTCTGTTCTGTGCATTCAAACTAACGAGTTGAAGCTTACTTTTGATTGAGCAGTTCTGAAACACCCTTTCTGTAGAAACTGCAAGTGGACATTAAGAGCAATAAGGGGCCCATAGTGGAAAAAGTAATATCTGCAAATAAAAACTACACAGAAGCATTCTGTGAAACTTCTTCTGTTCTGTGCATTCAACTAACAGAGTTGAAGCTTACTTTTGATTGAGCAGTTCTGAAACACTCTTTCTGTAGAAAATGCAAGTGTACAATCAGAGCGTTAAGGGGCCTACAGTGGAAAAAGGAATATCTCCTAATAAAAACTACAGAGAAGCATTCTGCGAAACTTCTTTATTTTCTGTGCATTCAACTAACAGAGTTGAAGCGTACTTTTCATTGAGCAGTTCTGAAACACTCTTTTTGGTAGAAACTCCTACTGGACATTCGGAGCGCTAAGGGGCCTATAGTGGAAAAGGAATATCTACAAATAAAAACTACACAGAGGCATTCTGTGAAACTTCTTTCAGTCTGTCCATTCAAGTAACAGAGTTGAAGTTTGCTTTTGATTGAGCAGTTCTGAAACACCCTTTCTGTAGAAACTGCAAGTGGACTTTCTGAGAGCTCAGTGGCCTATAGTGGAAAAAGAAATATCTTCAAATAAAAAATACACGGAAGCATTCAGTTGAATCTCTTTTCCGTTCTGTCCATTCAGCTAACAGAGTTGAAGCTTACTTTTGATTGAGAAGATGTTAAACGCTATTTCTTTAGAAACTGTAAGTTGATATTTCTGGCGCTAAAGGGCATATAGTGGAAAAAGGTTTATCTTCAAATAAAAACTACACAGAAGCATTCTGTGAAACTACTTTCTGTTCTGTGCATTCAACTAACAGAGTTGAAGCTCACTTTGATTGAGCAGTTCTGAAACCCTCTTTCTGTAGAAACTGCAAGTTGACATTCGGAGCGCTAAGGGGCCTATAGTGGAAAAAGGGATATCTTCCAATAAAAACTACACAGAAGCCATTCTGTGAAACTTCTTCTGTTCTGTGCATTCAACTAACAGGGTTGAAGCTTACTTTTTATTGTGCAGTTCTGAAACACTCTTTCTGTAGAAACTGCACGTGAATATTTGAAGCGCTAAGGGGCGTATTGTTGAAAAAGGAATATCTTCAATTAAAAACTACTCAGAAGCATACTGTGAAACTTCTTTCTGTTCTGTGCATTCAACTAACAGAGTTGAAGCTTACTTTTATTGAGCAGCTCTTAAACCCTCTTTCTGTAGAAACTGCAAGGTGACATTAGGAGAGCTAAGGGCCCTGTAGGGGAAAAAGATATATCTTCAAATAAAAACTACTCAGAAGGATTCTGTGAAACTTTTTTCTGTTCTGTTCACTCAGCTAAAAGAGTTGAAGCTTACTTTGATTGAGCAGTTCTGAAACACCCTTTCTGTAGGAACTGTAATGGACATTCGGAGCGCTAGGGGGCCTATAGTGGAAAATGAAATATCTCCAAATAAAAACTACACAAAAGCATTCTGGGCAACTTCTTTCTGTTCTGTGCATTCACTAACAGAGTTGAAGCTTACTTTTGATTGAGCAGTTCTGAAACACACTTTCTGTAGAAACTAATTGGACATTCGGAGCGCTAAGGGGCGTATACTGGAAAAAGGGATATCTTCAATTAAAAACTACACAGAAGCATTCTGTGAAACTTCTTTCTGTTCTGTGCATTCAACTAACAGAGTTGAACGTTACTTTTGATTGAGCAGTTCTGAAACACTCTTTCTGTAGAAACTGCAAGTGGACACTCTGAACGCTAGAGGGCCAATAGTGGAAAAAGGGATAGCTTCAAATTAAAAGTACACAGAAGCATTCTGTGAAACTTCTTTCTGTTCTGTGCATTCAACTAACACAGTTGAAGCTTACTTTTGATTGAGCAGTTCTGAAACACACTTTCTGTAGAAACTGTAATTGGACATTCGGAGCGCTAAGGGGCCTATAGTGAAAAAAGGATATCTTCAAATAAAAACAACACAGAAGCATTCTGTGAAAACTTCTTTCTGTTCTATGCATTCAACTATCACAGTTGAAGCTACTTTTGATTGAGCAGTTCTGAGAAACCCTTTCTGTAGAAACTGCAAGTGTACATTTAGAGCGCTAAGCCGCCTAAACTGGAAAAAGGAATATCTCCAAATAAAAACTACTCAGAAGAATTCTGCGTAACTTCTTTCTGTTCTGTGCCTTCAACTAACACATTTGAATCTTCCTTTTGATTGAGCAGTTCTGAAACACTCTTTCTGTAGAACCTGCACGTGGACATTCATAGCAATAAGGGGCCTATAGTGGAAAAAGTAATATCCGCAAATAAAAACTACACAGAAGCATTCTGTGAAACTTCTTTCTGTTCTCTGCATTCAACTAACAGAGTTGAAGCTTACTTTTGAATAGAGCATTCTGAACTCTCTTTCTGTGGAAACTGCAAGCTGACATTCCGAGCGCTAAAGAGCCTATAGTGGAAAAAGGGATATTTCAAATAAAAACTTCACAGAAGCATTCTGTGAAACTTCTTTCTGTTCTGTGCATTCAACTAACAGAGTTGAACCTTACTTTTGATGGAGCAGTTCTGAAACACTCTTCTGTAGAAACGGCAAGTGGACATTCTGAAAGCTAAAGGGCCAATAGTGGAAAAAGGGATATCTCCAAATAAAAACTACACAGAAGCATCCTGTGAAACTCGTTTCTGTTTTGTCCATTCAACCATCAGCGTGGAATCTTACTTTTGATTGAGCAGTTCTGAAAAAACACTTTCTGTAGAAATTGCAAGTGGACATTTTGAGCGCTAAGTGGCCTATAGTGGAAAAAGTAATATCTTCAATAAAAACTACACGGAAGCATTCAGTGAAACTTCTTTCTGTTCTGTCCATTCAACTAACAGAGATGAAGCTTACTTTTGATTGAGCAGTTCTGAAACACTCTGTAGAAACTGCAAGTTAAAATTTGAGCGCTAAAAGGCCTATAGTGGAAAAAGTAAATATCTTCAAATAAAAACTACTCAGAAGCATTCTGTGAAACTTCTTTCTGTTCTGTATTTTCAACTATCACAGTTGAAGCTTACTTTGATTGAGCAGTTCTGAAACCACTCTTTCTGTAGGAACTGCACGTGGACATTAGAAGCGCTAAGGGGCCTATAGTGGAAAAAGGAGTATCTTCAATTAAAAACTACACAGAAGGAAACTGTGAAACTTCTTTCTGTTCTGTGCTTTCTACTATCAGAGTTGAAGCTTACTTTTAATTGAGCAGTTCTGAAACACCCTTTCTGTAGAAACTGCAAGTTGACATTCGGAGCGCTAAAGGGCCTATAGTGGAAAAAGGAATATCTATAAATAAAATCTACACAGAAGCATTCTGTGAAACTTCTTTCTCTTCTGTCCATTCAACTCACAGAGTTGAAGGTTACTTTTGATTGCACAGTTCTGAAACACTCTTTTGTAGAAACTGCAAGTAGACATTAGGAGCGCTAAGGGGCCTTTTGGGGAAAAAGAAATATCCTCAATAAAAACTACTCAGAAGCATTCTGTGAAGCTTCTTTCTGTTCTGTTCACTCAACTAACAGAGTCGAAGCTTACTTTTGATTGAGCAGTTGTGAAACAACCTTTCTGTAGAAACTGCAACTGGCACATTCGGAGCGCTAAGGGGCCTATAGTGGAAAAAAGAATATCTTCAAAAAAAATACACAGAAGCATTCTGTGAAACTTCTTTCTGTTCCATTCATTCAACTAACAGAGTTGAACTTACTTTTGAATGAGCAATTCTGAAACACTCTTTCTGTAGAAACTGCAAGTTGAACATTCGGAGCGCTAAAGGGCCTATAGTGGAAAAAGGGATATCTTCAAATAAAAACTACACAGAAGGATTCAGTGTAATTTCTTTCTGTTCTGTGCATTCAACTAACAGAGTTGAAGCTTACTTTTGATTGAGAAGTTCTGAACACCCCTTTCTGTAGAAACTGCGAGTGGACATTCAGAGCAATAAGGGGCCCATAGTGAAAAAGTAATATCTGCAAATAAAAACTACAACAGAACATTCTGTGAAACTTCCTTCTGTTCTGTGCATTCAACTAACAGAGTTGAAGCTTACTTTTGATTGAGCAGTTCTGAAACACTCTTTCTGTAGAAAATGCAAGTGTACAATCAGAGCGTTAAGGGGCCTACAGTGGAAAAAGGAATATCTCCTAATAAAAAAACTACAGAGAAGCATTCTGCGAAACTTCTTTATTTTCTGTGCATTCAACTAACAGAGGTTGAAGCGTACTTTTCATTGGAGCAGTTCTGAACACTCTTTTGGTAGAAAACTCCTACTGGACATTCGGAGCGCTAAGGGGCCTATAGTGGGAAAAAGGAATATCTACAAATAAAAACTACACAGAGGCATTCTTGTGAAAACTTCTTTCAGTTCTGTCCATTCAAGTAACAGAGTTGAAGTTTGCTTTTTGATTGAGCAGTTCTGAAACACCCTTTCTGTAGAAACTGCAAGTGGACTTTCTGAGAGCTCAGTGGCCCTATAGTGGAAAAAAGAAATATCTTCAAATAAAAAATACACGGAAGCATTCAGTTGAATCTCTTTCCGTTCTGTCCATTCAGCTAACAGAGTTGAAGCTTCCTTTTGATTGAGAAGATGTTAAACGCTATTTCTTTTCTTTAGAAACCTGTAAGTTTGATATTTCTGGCGCTAAAGGGCATATAGTGGAAAAAGGTTATCTTCAAATAAAAAACTAACAGAAAGCATTCTGTGAAACTACTTTCTGTTCTGTGCATTCAACTAACAGAGTTGAAGCTCACTTTTTGATTGAGCAGTTCTGAAACCCTCTTTCTGTAGAAACTGCAAGTTGACATTCGGAGCGCTAAGGGGCCTATAGTGGAAAAAGGGATATCTCCAATAAAAACTACACAGAAGCATTCTGTGAAACTTCTTTCTGTTCTGTGCATTCAACTAACAGGGTTTGAAGCTTACTTTTTTATTGTGCAGTTCTGAAACACTCTTCTGTAGAAACTGCACGTGAATATTTGAAGCCGCTAAGGGGCGTATTGTTGAAAAAGGAATATTTCAATAAAAACTACTCAGAAGCAATACGTGAAACTTCTTTCTGTTCTGTTGCATTCAACTAACAGAGTTGAAGCTTACTTTTTATTGAGCAGCTTCTTAAACCCTCTTTCTGTAGAAACTGCAAGGTGACATTTAGGAGAGCTAAGGGCCCTGTAGGGGAAAAGATATATCTTCAAATAAAAAACTACTCAGAAGGATTCTGTGAAACTTTTTTCTGTTCTGTTCACTCAGCTAAAAGAGTTGAAAGCTTACTTTTGATTGAGCAGTTCTGAAACACCCTTTCTGTAGGAACTGTAACTGGACATTCGAGCGCTAGGGGCCTATAGTGGAAAATGAAAATATCTCCCAAATAAAAACTACACAAAAGCATTCTGGGCAATTCTTTCTGTTCTGTCATCAACTACAGAGTTGAATCTTACTTTTGATGAGCAGTTCTGAAACACACTTTCTGTAGAAACTAATTGGACATTCGGAGCGCTAAGGGCTATAGTGGAAAAAGGGATATCTTAAATAAAACACACAGAAGCATTCTGTGAACTTCTTTCTGTTCTGTGCATTCAACTAACAGAGTTGAAGCGTTACTTTTGATTGAGCAGTTCTGAAACACTCTTTCTGTAGAAACTGCAAGTGGACATTGAGCGCTAAAGCCGCCTAATACTGGAAAAAGGGAATTTCAAATTAAAAGTACTCAGAAGCATTCTGTGAACTTCTTTCTGTTCTGTGCATTCAACTAACACATTTGAAGCTTACTTTTGATTGGCAGTTCTGAAACACTCTTTCTGTAGAAACTGCATTGGACATTCGGAGCGCTAAGGGGCCTATAGTGAAAAGGGAATATCTTCAATAAAAACAACACAGAAGCATTCTGTGAAACTTCTTTCTGTTCTCTGCATTCAACTAACACAGTTGAAGCTTACTTTTGATTGAGCAGTTCTGAAACCTCTTCTGTAGAAACTGCAAGTGACATTTAGAGCGCTAAAGAGCCTAATGGAAAAAGGATATTCAAATAAAAACTCACAGAAGAATTCTGTGAAACTTCTTTCTGTTCTGTGCCATTCAACTAACACAGTTGAACTTACTTTTGATTGAGCAGTTCTGAAACACTCTTTCTGTAGAAACTGCAACGTGGACATTCAAGCTAAAGGGGCCTATAGTGGAAAAAGGATATCTCCAAATAAAAACTACACAGAAGCATTCTGTGAAACTCTTTCTGTTTTGCATTCAACTAACAGAGTTGAATCTTATGATTGAGCATTTCTGAAAACACTTTCTGTGGAAATTGCAAGCTGACATTGAGCGCTAAGGCCTATAGTGGAAAAAGATATCTTCAAATAAAAACTTCACAGAAGCATTCTGTGAAACTTCTTTCTGTTCTGTGCATTCAACTAACAGAGTTGAAGTACTTTTTGATGGAGCAGTTCTGAAACACTCTTTCTGTAGAAACGGCAAGTGACATTTGCGCTAAAGGCCTATAGTGGAAAAAGGGATATCTTCAAATAAAAAACTACTCAAGAAGCATTCTGTGAAACTTCTTTCTGTTCTGTCCATTCAATATCAGCGTGGAATCTTACTTTTGATTGAGCAGTTCTGAAACACTTTCTGTAGAAATTGCAAGTGGACATTGAGCGCTAAGGGCCTATAGTGGAAAAAGGATATCTTCAAATAAAAACTACACAGAAGCTGTGAAACTTCTTTCTGTTCTGTCCTTCTAACAGAGTGAAGCTTACTTTTAATTGAGCAGTTCTGAACACTCTGTAGAAACTGCAAGTAATTTTGAGCGCTAAGGCCTATAGTGGAAAAAGAATATCTATAAATAAAACTACACTCAGAAGCATTCTGTGAAACTTCTTTCGTTCTTCCATTCAATCCAGAGTTGAAGTTACTTTTGATTGAGCAGTTCTGAAACACTCTTTTGTAGAACTGCAATAGACATTAGAGCGCTAAGGGCCTTAGTGGAAAAAGAAATATCTCAATAAAAACTACTCAGAAGCATTCTGTGAAACTTCTTTCTGTTCTGTTCACTCAACTACAGAGTTGAAGCTTACTTTTGATGAGCAGTTTGTGAACAACCTTTCTGTAGAAACTGCAACTGGACATTAGGAGCGCTAAGGGCCTATAGTGGAAAAAGGAATATCTTCAAATAAAAAGTACACAGAAGCATTCTGTGAAACTTCTTCTGTTCCTTCATTCAACTCACAGAGTTGAACTTACTTTTGATGAGCAAGTTCTGAAACACTCTTTCTGTAGAACTGCAAGTGACATTAGGAGCGCTAAGGGCCTATGGGAAAAAGGGATATCCTCAAATAAAAACTACAGAAGATTCTGTAAGCTTCTTTCTGTTCTGTCATTCAACTAACAGAGTTGAAGCTTACTTTTGATTGAGCAGTTCTGAAACAACCTTTCTGTAGAAACTGCAAGTGGACATTCGGAGCTAAGGGGCCATAGTGGAAAAAGTAATATCTGCAAATAAAAAGTACACAGAAGCATTCTGTGAAACTTCTTTCTGTTCATTCATTCAACTAACAGAGTTGAAGCTTACTTTTGATGAGCATTCTGAAACACTCTTTCTGTAGAAACTGCAAGTTACAATTCGGAGCGCTAAAGGGCCTATAGTGGAAAAAGGATATCTTAATAAAAACTACAGAAGATTCAGTGTAACTTCTTTCTGTTCTGTGCATTCAACTAACAGAGTTGAAGCTTACTTTTGATTGAGCAGTTCTGAAACACTCTTTCTGTAGAAACTCCTAGTGGACATTCGGAGCTAAGGGCCTATAGTGGAAAAAGAATATCTACAAATAAAAACTACACAGAGCATTCTGTGAAACTTCTTTCTGTTCTGTGCATTCAACTAACAGAGTTGAAGTTTGCTTTTGATTGAGCAGTTCTGAAACACCCTTTCTGTAGAAAATGCAAGTGACTGAGAGCTAAGGGCCTATAGTGGAAAAAGAATATTCCTAATAAAAATACACGAGAAGCATTCTGAACTCTTTTTCTGTGCATTCAACTAACAGAGTTGAAGCTTACTTTTGATTGAGCAGTTCTAAACGCTATTTCTTTAGAAACTGTAAGTTATATTTCTGAGCGCTAAAGGGGCATATAGTGGAAAAAGGTTTATCTCAAATAAAAACTACACAGAAGCATTCTGTGAAACTACTTTCTGTTCTGTGCATTCAACTAACAGAGTTGAAGCTCACTTTTGATTGAGCAGTTCTGAAACCCTCTTTCTGTAGAAACTGCAAGTGACATTCGGAGCGTAAGGCCTATAGTGGAAAAAGGAATCTTCAATAAAAAAAACTACACAGAAGCATTCTGTGAACTTCTTTCTGTTCTGTGCATTCAACTAACAGGTTGAAGCTTACTTTTATTGTGCAGTTCTGAAAACTCTTCTGTAGAAACTGCACGTGAATATTTGAAGCGCTAAGGGCGTATTGTTGAAAAAGGAATATCTTCAAATAAAAACTACTCAGAAGCATACTGTGAAACTCTTCTGTTCTGTGCATTCAACTAAACAGAGTTTGAAGCTTACTTTATGAGCAGTCTTAAACCCTCTTTCTGTAGAAAACTGCAAGGTGACATTAGGAGAGCTAAGGGCCCTGAGGGAAAAAGATATATCTTCAAATAAAAACTTACTCAGAAGATTCTGTGAAACTTTTTTCTGTTCTGATTCAACTACAGCTAAGAGTTGAAGCTTACTTTTGATTGAGCAGTTCTGAAACACTCTTCTGTAGGAACTGTAACTGGACATTCGAGCGCTAGGGCCTATAGTGGAAAAGGAAATATCTCAAATAAACTACACAAAAGCATCTGGCAACTTCTTTCTGTTCTGTGCATTCAACTAACACAGTTGAAGCTTACTTTTGATTGGCAGTTCTGAAACACTTTCTGTAGAAACTGTAATTGGACATTCGGAGCGCTAAGGGCCTATAGTGAAAAATAGGGATACTTCAAATAAAAACAACACAGAAAGCATTCTGTGAAACTTCTTTCTGTTCTATGCATCAACTATCACAGTTGAAGCTTACTTTTGATTGAGCAGTTCTGAGAAACCTTTCTGTAGAAACTGCAAAGTGTACATTTAGAGCGCTAAGCGCCTAAACTGGAAAAAGGAATATCTCCAAATAAAACTACTCGAAGAATTCTGCGAAACTTCTTTGTGTTCTGTGCCTTCACTAACACATTTGAAATCTTCCTTTTGATTGAGCAGTTCTGAAACACTCTTTCTGTAGAACCTGCACGTGGACATTCATAGCAATAAGGGGCCTATAGTGGAAAACGTATATCTGCAATAAAAACTACACAGAAGCATTCTGTGAACTTCTTTCTGTTCTCTGCATTCAACTAACAGAGTTGAAAGCTTACTTTGATAGAGCATTTCTGAAACTCTCTTTCTGTGGAAACTGCAAGCTGACATTCCGAGCGCTAAAGAGCCTATAGTGGAAAAGGATATCTCAAATAAAAACTCACAGAAGCATTCTGTGAAACTCTTTCTGTTCTGTGCATTCAACTAACAGAGTTTGAACCTTACTTTTGATGAGCAGTTCTGAAAACACTCTTTCTGTAGAAACGGAAGTGGACATTCTGAAAGCTAAAGGCCAATAGTGGAAAAAGGGATATCTCCAAATAAAAAACTACACAGAAGCATCCTGTGAAACTCGTTCTGTTGTCCATTCAACCATCAGCGTGGAATCTTATTTTGATTGAGCAGTTCTGAAAAACACTTTCTGTAGAAATGCAGTGGACATTTTGAGCGCTAAGTGCCTATAGTGGAAAAAGAATATCTTCAAATAAAAACTACAAGGAAGCATTCAGTGAAACTTCTTTCTGTTCTGTCCATTCAACTAACAGAGATGAAGCTTACTTTTGATTGAGCAGTTCTGAAACACTCTGTAGAAACTGCAAGTTAAATTTTGAGCGCTAAAAGGCCTATAGTGGAAAAAGTAATATCTTCAATAAAAACTACTCAGAAGCATTTGTGAAACTTCTTTTGTTCTGTATATTCAACTATCACAGTTGAAGCTTACTTTTGATTGAGCAGTTCTGAAACACTCTTTCTGTAGGAACTGCACGTGGACATTAGAAGCGCTAAGGGGCCTATAGTGAAAAAGGAGTATCTTCAATTAAAAACTACACAGAAGGAAACTGTGAAACTTCTTTCTGTTCTGTGCTTTCTACTATCAGAGTTGAAGCTTACTTTTAATTGAGCAGTTCTGAAACACCCTTTCTGTAGAAACTGCAAGTGGACATTAGGAGCGCTAAGGGGCCTATAGTGGAAAAAGGAATATCTATAAATAAAATCTACACAGAAGCATTCTGTGAAACTTCTTTCTCTTCTGTCCATTCAACTCACAGAGTTGAAGGTTACTTTTGATTGCACAGTTCTGAAACACTCTTTTTGTAGAAACTGCAAGTAGACATTAGGAGCGCTAAGGGCCTTTTGGGGAAAAAGAAATATCCTCAAATAAAAACTACTCAGAAGCATTCTGTGAAGCTTCTTTCTGTTCTGTTCACTCAACTAACAGAGTCGAAGCTTACTTTTGATTGAGCAGTTGTGAACAACACTCTTTCTGTAGAAACTGCACGTGGACATTAGAAGCGCTAAGGGGCCTATAGTGGAAAAAAGAATATCTTCAAATAAAAAGTACACAGAAGCATTCTGTGAAACTTCTTTCTGTTCCATTCATTCAACTAACAGAGTTGAAACTTACTTTTGAATGAGCAATTCTGAAACACTCTTTCTGTAGAAACTGCAAGTTGACATTCGGAGCGCTAAAGGGCCTATAGTGGAAAAAGGATATCTTCAAATAAAAACTACACAGAAGGATTCAGTGTAATTTTCTTTCTGTTCTGTGCATTCAACTAACAGAGTTGAAGCTTACTTTTGATTGAGAAGTTCTGAAACACCCTTTCTGTAGAAACTGCGAGTGGACATTCAGAGCAATAAGGGGCCCATAGTGGGAAAAAGTAATATCTGCAAATAAAAACTACACAGAATCATTCTGTGAAACTTCTTTCTGTTCTGTGCATTCAACTAACAGAGTTGAAGCTTACTTTTGATTGAGCAGTTCTGAAACACTCTTCTGTAGAAAATGCAAGTGTACAATCAGAGCGTTAAGGGGCCTACAGTGGAAAAAGGAATATCTCCTAATAAAAACTACAGAGAAGCATTCTGCGAAACTTCTTTATTTCTGTGCATTCAACTAACAGAGTTGAAGCGTACTTTTCCATTGAGCAGTTCTGAAACACTCTTTGGTAGAAACTCCTACTGGACATTCGGAGCGCTAAGGGGCCTATAGTGGAAAAAGGAATATCTACAAATAAAAACTACACAGAGGCATTCTGTGAAACTTCTTTCAGTTCTGTCCATTCAAGTAACAGAGTTGAAGTTTGCTTTTGATTGAGCAGTTCTGAAACACCCTTTCTGTAGAAACTGCAAGTGGACTTTCTGAGAGCTCAGTGGCCTATAGTGGAAAAAAGAAATATCTTCAAATAAAAAATACACGGAAGCATTCAGTTGAATCTCTTTCCGTTCTGTCCATTCAGCTAACAGAGTTGAAGCTTCCTTTTGATTGAGAAGATGTTAAACGCTATTTCTTTAGAAACTGTAAGTTGATATTCTGGCGCTAAAGGGCATATAGTGGAAAAAGGTTATCTTCAAATAAAAACTACACAGAAGCATTCTGTGAAACTACTTTCTGTTCTGTGCATTCAAACTAACAGAGTTGAAGCTCACTTTTGATTGAGCAGTTCTGAAACCCTCTTTCTGTAGAAACTGCAAGTTGACATTCGGAGCGCTAAGGGGCCTATAGTGGAAAAAGGGATATCTTCCAATAAAAACTACACAGAAGCATTCTGTGAAACTTCTTTCTGTTCTGTGCATTCCAACTAACAGGGTTGAAGCTTACTTTTTATTGTGCAGTTCTGAAACACTCTTTCTGTAGAAACTGCACGTGAATATTTGAAGCGCTAAGGGGCGTATTGTTGAAAAAGGAATATCTTCAATTAAAAACTACTCAGAAGCATACTGTGAAACTTCTTTCTGTTCTGTGCATTCAACTAACAGAGTTGAAGCTTACTTTTTATTGAGCAGCTCTTAAACCCTCTTTCTGTAGAAACTGCAAGGTGACATTAGGAGACTAAGGGCCCTGTAGGGGAAAAAGATATATCTTCAAATAAAAACTACTCAGAAGGATTCTGTGAAACTTTTTTCTGTTCTGTTCACTCAGCTAAAAGAGTTGAAGCTTACTTTTGATTGAGCAGTTCTGAAACACACTTTCTGTAGGAACTGTAACTGGACATTCGGAGCGCTAGGGGCCTATAGTGGAAAATGAAATATCTCCAAATAAAAAACTACACAAAAGCATTCTGGGCAACTTCTTCTTTCTGTGCATTCAACTACAGAGTTGAAGCTACTTTTGATTGAGCAGTTCTGAAACACACTTCTGTAAAACTAATTGGACATTCGGACGCTAAGGCGTATACTGGAAAAAGGGATATCTTTAAATAAAAACTTCACAGAAGCATCTGTGTAACTTCTTTCTGTTCTGTGCATTCAACTAACAGAGTTGAACGTTACTTTGATTGAGCAGTTCTGAAAACACTCTTTCTGTAGAAACTGCAAGTGGACACTCTGAACGCTAAAGGGCCAATAGTGGAAAAGGATACCTTCAAATTAAAAGTACACAGAAGCATTCTGTGAAACTTCTTTCTGTTCTGTGCATTCAACTAACACAGTTGAAGCTTACTTTTGATTGGGCAGTTCTGAAACACTTTCTGTAGAACTGTAATTGGACATTCGGAGCGCTAAGGGCCTATAGTGAAAAAAGGGATATCTTCAAATAAAAAACAACACAGAAGCATTCTGTGAAACTTCTTTCTGTTCTATGCATTCAACTATCACAGTTGAAGCTTACTTTTGATTGAGCAGTTCTGAGAAACCCTTTCTGTAGAAACTGCAAGTGTACATTTAGAGCGCTAAGCCGCCTAAACTGGAAAAGGAATATCTCCAAATAAAAAACTACTCAGAAGAATTCTGCGAACTTCTTTCTGTTCTGTGCCTTCAACTAACACATTTGAATCTTCCTTTTGATTGGAGCAGTTCTGAAACACTCTTTCTGTAGAACCTGCACGTGGACATTCATAGCAATAAGGGGCCTATAGTGGAAAACGTAATATCTGCAAATAAAAACTACACAGAAGCATTCTGTGAAACTTCTTTCTGTTCTCTGCATTCAACTAACAGAGTTGAAGCTTACTTTTGATAGAGCATTTCTGAAACTCTCTTTCTGTGGAAACTGCAAGCTGACATCCGAGCGCTAAAGAGCCTATAGTGGAAAAAGGGATATCTTCAAATAAAACTTCACAGAAGCATTCTGTGAAACTTCTTTCTGTTCTGTGCATTCAACTAACAGAGTTGAACCTTACTTTTATGGAGCAGTTCTGAAACACTCTTCTGTAGAAACGGCAAGTGGACATTCTGAAAGCTAAAGGCCAATAGTGGAAAAAGGGATATCTCCAAATAAAAACTACACAGAAGCATCCTGTGAAACTCGTTTCTGTTTGTCCATTCAACCATCAGCGTGGAATCTTACTTTTGTTGAGCAGTTCTGAAAAAACACTTTCGTAGAAATTGCAAGTGGACATTTGAGCGCTAAGTGGGCCTATAGTGGAAAAAGTAATATCTTCAAATAAAAACTACACGGAAGCATTCAGTGAAACTTCTTTCTGTTCTGTCCATTCAACTAACAGAGATGAAGCTTACTTTTGATTGAGCAGTTCTGAAACACTCTGTAGAAACTGCAAGTTAAAATTTGAGCGCTAAAAGCTATAGTGGAAAAAGTAATATCTTCAAATAAAAACTACTCAGAAGCATTCTGTGAAACTTCTTTCTGTTCTGTATATCAACTATCACAGTTGAAGCTTACTTTTGATTGAGCAGTTCTGAAAACACTCTTTCTGTAGGGAACTGCACGTGGACATTAGAAGCCTAAGGGGCCTATAGTGGAAAAAGGAGTATCTTCAATTAAAAACTACACAGAAGAACTGTGAAACTTCTTTCTGTTCTGTGCTTTCTACTATCAGAGTTGAAGCTTACTTTTAATTGAGCATTCTGAACACCCTTTCTGTAGAAAACTGCAAGTGGACATCTAGGAGCGCTAGGGCCTATAGTGGAAAAAAGGAATATCTATAAATAAAATCTACACAGAAGCATTCTGTGAAACTTCTTTTTCTTCTTCCATCAACTCACAGAGTTGAAGGTTACTTTTGATTGCACAGTTTGAAAACTCTTTTTGTGAAACTGCAATAGACATTAGGAGCGCTAAGGGGCCTTTGGGAAAAAGAAATATCTCAATAAAAAACTACCAAAGATTCTTGAAACTTCTTCTGTTCTTCATCAAACTAACAGAGTCGAAGTTACTTTTGATTGAGCAGTTGTGAAACAACCTTTCTGTAGAAACTGCAACTGGACATTCGGAGCGCTAAGGGCCTGTAGTGGAAAAAGAATATCTTCAAATAAAAAGTACACAGAAGCATTCTGTGAAACTTCTTCTGTTCCATTCATTCAACTAACAGAGTGAAACTACTTTTGATGAGCAATTCCTGAACACTCTTTCTGTAGAAACTGCAAGTTGACATTCGGAGCGCTAAAGGGCCTATAGTGGAAAAAGGATATCTTCAAATAAAAACTACACAGAAGATTCAGTGTAATTTCTTTCTGTTCTGTGCATTCAACTAACAGAGTTGAAGCTTACTTTTGATTGGAAGTTCTGAAACACCCTTTCTGTAGAAATGCGAGTGGACATTCAGAGCAATAAGGGGCCCATAGTGGAAAAAGTAATACTGCAATAAAACTACACAGAATCATTCTGTGAAACTTCTTTCTGTTCTGTGCATTCAACTAACAGAGTGAAGCGTACTTTGATTGAGCAGTTCTGAAACACCCTTTGGTAGAAATGCAAGGACAATCAGGAGCGTAAGGGCCTACAGGGAAAAGGAATATCTCAAAAAAAAACTACAAAGGCATCTGGAAACTTCTTTTTTCTGTGCATTCATAACAGAGTTAAGCTCTTTTATTGACAGTCTAAACACTCTTTTGTAAAACTCCTATTACATTGAGCCTAGGGCCTATAGTGGAAAAAGGAATATCTACAAATAAAAACTACACAAGGCATTCTGTGAAACTTCTTCAGTTCTGTCCATTCAATAACAGAGTTGAATGCTTTGATTGAGCAGTTCTGAAACACCCTTTCTGTAGAAACTGCAAGTGGACTTTCTGAGAGCTCAGGGCCTATAGTGGAAAAAGAAATATCTTCAATAAAAAATACACGGAAGCATTCAGTTGAATCTCTTTCCGTTCTGTCCATTAGCTAACAGAGTTGAAGCTTCCTTTGATGAAAGATGTTAAACGCTATTTCTAGAAACTTAAGTGATATTTGGCGCTAAAGGGCATATAGTGGAAAAAGGTTATCTCAAATAAAACTACACAGAAGCATCTGTGAAACTACTTCTGTTCTGTGCATCAATAACAGAGTGAGCTCACTTTGATTGACAGTTCTGAAACCCTTTCTGTAAAACTGCAGTGACATTCGGAGCGCTAAGGGCCTATATGGAAAAAGGGATATCTTCCAATAAAAACTACACAGAAGCATTCTGTGAAACTTCTTCTGTTCTGCATTCAACTAACAGGTTGAAGCTTACTTTTTATTGTGCATTCTGAAACACCTTCTGTAGAAACTGCACGTAATATTTGAAGCGCTAAGGCGTATGTGAAAAAGAATATTAATTAAAAAACTACTCAGAAGCATACTTAAACTTCTTTCTTTTCTGTCATTCAACTAACAGAGTGAAGCTCTTAAACCCTTTCTGTAAAACTGCAAGTGACATTAGGAGAGCAAGGCCCTTAGGGAAAGATATATCTTCAATAAAAACTAATAAGGATTCTGTAAACTTTTTTCTTTCTGTCACTCAGCTAAAAGGTTAAGCTACTTTGATGAGCAGTTCTGAAACACCCTTTCTGTAGAAGTAACGCATCGAGCGCTAGGGGCCTATAGTGGAAAATGAAATATCTCCAAATAAAAAACTACACAAAAGCATTTCTGGGCAACTTCTTTCTGTTCCTGTGCATTCAACTAACAGAGTTGAAGCTTACTTTTGATTGAGCAGTTTCTGAAACACACTTCCTGTAGAAACTAATTGACATTCGGAGCCAAGGGGCCGTTAACTGGAAAAAGGATATCTTTAAATAAAAACTTCACAGAACATTCTGTAACTTCTTTCTTTCTGTGCATCAACTAACAGAGTTGAACGTTACTTTTGATTGAGCAGTTCTGAAACACTCTTTCTGTAGAAACTGCAAGTGGACACTCTGAAACGCTAAAGGGCCAATAGTGAAAAAAGGGATACCTTCAATTAAAATACACAGAAGCATTCTGTGAAACTTCTTTCTGTTCTGTGCATTCAACTAACACAGTTGAAGCTTACTTTGATTGGCAGTTCTGAAAACACACTTCTGTAGAAACTGTAATTACATCGGCCAAGGGGCCTTAGTGAAAAAAGGATATCTTCAAAAAAAACAACACAGAAGCATTCGGAAACTTCTTCTGTTCTATGCAATAACTATCACAGTTGAAGCTTACTTTGATTGAGCATCTGAGAAACCCTTCTGTAGAAACTGCAAGTGTACATTTAGGCGCAAGCGCCTAAACTGGAAAAAGGAATATCTCCAAATAAAAACTACTCAGAAGAACTCTGCGGAACTCTTTCTGTTCTGTGCCTTCAACAAACATTTGAATCTTCCTTTTGATGACAGTTCTGAAACACTCTTTCTGTAGAACTGCACGTGACATTCATAGCATAAGGGCCTATAGTGGAAAAAGTAAAATCTGCAAATAAAACTACACAGAGCATTCTGTGAAACTTCTTTGTTCTCTGCATTCAACTAACAGAGTTAAGCTTACTTTTGATAGAGCATTCTGAAACTCTCTTTCTGTGGAAACTGCAAGCTGACATTCCACGCTAAAGAGCCTTAAGTGGAAAAAGGATATCCTTCAAATAAAAACTTCACAGAGCATTCTGTGAAACTTCTTTCTGTTTGTCTTCAACTAACAGAGTGAACCTTACTTTGATGCAGCAGTTCTGAAACACTCTTTCTGTAGAAACGGCAAGTGGACATCTGAAAGCTAAGGCCAATAGTGGAAAAGGATATCTCCAAAAAAAACTACACAGAAAGCATCCTGTGAAACTTCGTTTCTGTTTGTCCATTCAACCATCAGCGTGGAATCTTACTTTTGAATGAAGCATTCCTGAAAAGACACTTCTGTAGAAATTGCAATGGACATTTTGAGCGCTAAGTGGCCTATAAGGTGGAAAAAGTAATATCTTCAAATAAACTAACACGGAAGCATTCAGTGAAACTTCTTTCTGTTCTGTCCTTCAACTAACAAGATGAAGCTTACTTTGATTGAGCAGTCTGAAACACTCTGTAGAAACTGCAAGTTAAAATTTGAGCGCTAAAAGCCTATAGTGAAAAATAAATCTTCAAATAAAAACTACTCAGAAGCATTCTGTGAACTTCTTTCTGTTCTATATCAACTATCACAGTTGAAGCTTACTTTTGATTGAGCAGTTCTGAACACTCTTTCTGTAGGAATGCACGTGGACATTAAAGCGCTAAGGGCCTATAGTTGGAAAAAGGAGTATCTTCAATTAAAAACTACACAGAAGAAAATTGAAACTTCTTTCTTTCTGTGTTTCTACTATCAATTGAGTTACTTTTAATGAGCAGTTCTGAAACACCCTTTCTGTAGAAACTGAAGGACATTAGGACGCAAGGCCTATATGAAAAAGAATTATAAATAAAATCTACAGAAGCATTCGTGAAACTTCTTTCTCTCTGTCCATTCAACTCACAGAGTGAAGGTTACTTTTATTGCACATTCTGAAACACTCTTTTGTAGAAACTGCAAGTAGACATTAGGAGCGCTAAGGGGCCTTTTGGGGAAAAAGAAATATCCTCAAATAAAAACTACTCAGAAGCATTCTGTGAAGCTTCTTTCTGTTCTGTTCACTCAACTAACAGAGTCGAAGCTTACTTTTGATTGAGCAGTTGTGAAACAACCTTTCTGTAGAAACTGCAACTGGACATTCGGAGCGCTAAGGGCCTATAGTGGAAAAAAGAATATCTTCAAATAAAAAGTACACAGAAGCATTCTGTGAAACTTCTTTCTGTTCCATTCATTCAACTAACAGAGTTGAAACTTACTTTTGAATGAGCAATTCTGAAACACTCTTTCTGTAGAAACTGCAAGTTGACATTCGGAGCGCTAAAGGGCCTATAGTGGAAAAAGGGATATCTTTCAAATAAAAACTACACAGAAGGATTCAGTGTAATTCCTTTCTGTTCTGTGCATTCAACTAACAGATTGAAGCTTACTTTGATTGAGAAGTTCTGAAACACCCTTTCTGTAGAACTGCGAGTGGACATTCAGAGCAATAAGGGCCCATAGTGGAAAAAGTAATATCTGCAAATAAAAACTACACAGAATCATTCTGTGAACTTCTTTCTGTTCTGTGCATTCAACTAACAGATTGAAGCTTACTTTTGATTGAGCAGTTCTGAAACACTCTTCTGTAGAAAATGCAAGTGTACAATCAGAGCGTTAAGGGGCCTACAGTGGAAAAAGGAATATCTCCTAATAAAAACTACAGAGAAGCATTCTGCGAAACTCTTTATTTTCTGTGCATTCAACTAACAGAGTTGAAGCGTACTTTTCATTGAGCAGTTCTGAAACACTCTTTTGTAGAAACTCTACTGGACATTCGGAGCGCTAAGGGGCCTATAGTGGAAAAAGGAATATCTACAAATAAAAACTACACAGAGGCATTCTGTGAAACTTCTTTCAGTTCTGTCCATTCAAGTAACAGAGTTGAAGTTGCTTTTGATTGAGCAGTTCTGAAACACCTTTCTGTAGAAACTGCAAGTGGACTTTCTGAGAGCTCAGTGCCTATAGTGGAAAAAGAAATATCTTCAAATAAAAAATACACGGAAGCATTCAGTTGAATCTCTTTCCGTTCTGTCCATTCAGCTAACAGAGTTGAAGCTTCCTTTTGATGAGAAGATGTTAAACGCTATTTCTTTAGAAACTGTAAGTTGATATTCTGGCGCTAAAGGGCATATAGTGGAAAAAGGTTATCTTCAAATAAAAACTACACAGAAGCATTCTGTGAAACTACTTTCTGTTCTGTGCATTCAACTAACAGAGTTGAAGCTCACTTTTGATTGAGCAGTTCTGAAACCCTCTTCTGTAGAAACTGCAAGTTGACATTCGGAGCGCTAAGGGGCCTATAGTGGAAAAAGGGATATCTTCCAATAAAAACTACACAGAAGCATTCTGTGAAACTTCTTTCTGTTCTGTGCATTCAACTAACAGGGTTGAAGCTTACTTTTTATTTGTGCAGTTCTGAAACACTCTTTCTGTAGGAACTGCACGTGAATATTTGAAGCGCTAAGGGGCGTATTGTTGAAAAAGGAATATCTTCAATTAAAAACTACTCAGAAGCATACTGTGAAACTTCTTTCTTTCTGTGCATTCAACTAACAGAGTTGAAGCTTACTTTTATTGAGCAGGCTCTTAACCCTCTTTCTGTAGAAACTGCAAGGTGACATTAGGAGAGCTAAGGCCCCGTAGGGGAAAAAGATATATCTCAAATAAAAAACTACTCAAAGATTCTGTGAAACTTTTTTCTTTCTGTTCACTCAGCTAAAAGAGTGAAGCTACTTTTGATTGAGCAGTTCTGAAACACCCTTTCTGTAGGAACTTAACTGGACATTCGGAGCGCTAGGGGCCCTATAGTGGAAAATGGAAATATCTCCAAATAAAAACTACACAAAAGCATTCTGGGCAACTTCTTTCTGTTCTGTGCATTCAACTAACAGAGTGAAGCTTACTTTTGATTGAGCAGTTCTGAAACACACTTTCTGTAGAAACTAATGGACATTCGGGCGCTAAGGGCGTATACTGGAAAAAGGGATATCTTAAATAAAAACTTCACAGAAGCATTCTGTGTAACTTCTTTCTGTTCTGTGCATTCAACAACAGAGTTGAACGTTACTTTTGATTGAGCATTCTGAAACACTCTTTCTGTAAAAACTGGCAAGTGGACACTCTGAACGCTAAAGGGCCAATAGTGGAAAAAGGGATACCTTCAAATAAAATACACAGAACATTCTGTGAAACTTCTTCTGTTCTGTGCATTCAACTAACACAGTGAAGCTTACTTTGATTGGGCAGTTCTGAAACACACTTTCTGTAGAAACTGTAATTGGACATTCGGAGCGCTAAGGGCCTATAGTGAAAAAGATATCTTCAAATAAAAACAACACAGAAGCATTCTGTGAAACTTCTTTCTTTCTATGCATTCAACTATCACAGTTGAAGCTACTTTTTGATTGAGCAGTTCTGAGAAACCCTTTCTGTAGAAACTGCAAGTGTACATTAGAGCGCTAAGCCGCCTAAACTGGAAAAAAGGAATATCTCCAAATAAAAACTACTCAGAAGAATTCTGCGGAACTTCTTTCTGTTCTGTGCCTTCAACTAACACATTTGAATCTCCTTTGATGAGCAGTTCTGAAACACTCTTTCTTAGAACCTGCACTGGACTTCATAGCAATAAGGGGCCTATAGTGGAAAAAGTAATATCTGCAAATAAAAACTACACAGAAGCATTCTGTGAAACTTCTTTCTGTTCTCTGCATTCAACTAACAGAGTTGAAGCTTACTTTTGATAGAGGCATTTCTGAAACTCTCTTTCTGTGGAAACTGCAAGCTGACATTCCGAGCGCTAAAGAGCCTATAGTGGAAAAAGGGATATCTTCAAATAAAAACTTCACAGAAGCATTTCTGTGAAACTTCTTTCTGTTCTGTGCATTCAACTAACAGAGTTGAACCTTACTTTTGATGGAGCAGTTCTGAAACACTCTTTCTGTAGAAACGGCAAGTGGACATTCTGAAAGCAAAGGCCAATAGTGGAAAAAGGGATATCTCCAAATAAAAACTACACAGAAGCATCCTGTGAAACTCGTTTCTGTTTTGTCCATTCAACCATCAGCGTGAATCTTACTTTTGATTGAGCAGTTCTGAAAAACACTTTCTGTAGAAATTGCAAGTGGACATTTTGAGCGCTAAGTGGCCTATAGTGGAAAAAGTAATATCTTCAAATAAAAAACTACACGGAAGCATTCAGTGAAACTTCTTTCTGTTCTGTCCATTCAACTAACAAGATGAAGCTTACTTTTGATTGAGCAGTTCTGAAACACTCTGTAGAAACTGCAAGTTAAAATTTGAGCGCTAAAAGGCCTATAGTGGAAAAAGTAATATCTTCAAATAAAACTACTCAGAAGCATTCTGTGAAACTTCTTTCTGTTCTATATTCAACTATCACAGTTGAAGCTTACTTTTGATTGAGCAGTTCTGAAACACTTTTCTGTAGGAAACTGCAGTGGACATTAGAAGCGCTAAGGGCCTATAGTGGAAAAAGGAGTATCTTCAATTAAAAACTACACAGAAGGAAACTGTGAAACTTTTTCTGTCTGTGCTTTCTACTATCAGAGTTGAAGCTTACTTTTAATTGAGCATTCTGAAACACCCTTTCTGTAGAAACTGCAAGTGGACATTAGGAGCGCTAAGGGCCATAGTGGAAAAAAGGAATATCTATAAATAAAATCTACACAGAAGCATTCTGTGAACTTCTTTCTCTTCTGTCCATTCAACTCACAGAGTGAAGGTTACTTTTGATTGCACATTCTGAAACACTCTTTTTGTAGAAACGCAAGTAGACATTAGGAGCGCTAAGGGGCCTTTTGGGGAAAAAGAAATATCCTCAAATAAAAACTACTCAGAAGCATTCTGTGAAGCTTCTTTCTGTTCTGTTCACTCAACTAACAGAGTCGAAGCTTACTTTTGATTGAGCAGTTGTGAAACAACCTTTCTGTAGAACTGCAACTGGACATTCGGAGCGCTAAGGGCCTATAGTGGAAAAAGAATATCTTCAAATAAAAAGTACACAGAAGCATTCTGTGAAACTTCTTTCTGTTCCATTCATTCAACTAACAGAGTTGAACTACTTTGATGAGCAATTCTGAAACACTCTTTCTGTAGAAACTGCAAGTTGACATTCGGAGCGCTAAAGGGCCTATAGTGGAAAAAGGGATATCTTCAAATAAAAACTACACAGAAGGATTCAGTGTTTCTTTCTGTTCTGTGCATTCAACTAACAGAGTTGAAGCTTACTTTTGATTGAGAAGTTCTGAAACACCCTTTCTGTAGAAATGCGAGTGGACATTCAGAGCAATAAGGGGCCCTAGTGGAAAAAGTAATATCTCCAAATAAAAACTACACAGAAGCATTCTGTGAAACTTCTCTTCTTTCTGTGCATTCAACTAACAGAGTTGAAGCGTACTTTTGATTGAGCAGTTCTGAAACACTCTTTCTGTAGAAAATGCAAGTGACATCAGAGCGTTAAGGGGCCTACAGTGGAAAAGGAATATCTCCTAATAAAACTACAGAAGCATTCTGCGAAACTTCTTCTAGTTCTGTGCATTCAACTAACAGAGTTGAAGCGTGCTTTTCATTGAGCAGTTCTGAAACACTCTTTTGTAGAAACCCTACTGGACTTCGGAGCGCTAAGGGCCTATAGTGGAAAAAGAATATCTTACAAATAAAAACTACACAGAGGCATTCTGTGAACTTCTTTCAGTTCTGTCCATTCAAGTAACAGAGTTGAAGCTTGCTTTTGATTGAGCAGTTTCTGAACACACCCTTCTGTAGAACTGCAAGTTGACTTTCTGAGAGCTCAGTGGCCTATAAGTGGAAAAAGAAATATCTTCAAATAAAAATACACGGAAGCATTCAGTGAACTCTTTCCGTTCTGTCCATTCACTAACAGAGTTGAAGCTTCCTTTTGATGAGAAGTGTTAAACGCTTTCTTAGAAACTGTAAGTTGATATTCTGGCGCTAAAGGGCATATAGTGGAAA
>NW_022096815.1:0-45430 GCF_006542625.1 Nomascus leucogenys
CTTTGTAGTTTTTATTTGAACATATACCTTTTTCAACTATAGGCCTCTTAGCGCCCTGAATGTTCACTTGCATTTTCTGCAGAAAGAGTGTTTCATAACTGCTCAATATAAACTAAGGTTCAACTCTGTTAGTTGAATGCACAGAACAGTAAAAAGTTTCACAGATTGCTTCTGTGTAGTTTTTATTTGAACATATTCATTTTTCCGCTATAGGACTCTTAGCGCCCTGAATGTTCACTTGCATTTTCTACAGAAAGAGTGTTTCAGAACTGCTCAATAATAACTAAGGTTCAACTCGGTTAGTTGAATGCACAGAACAGTAAGAAGTTTCACAGATTGCTTCTGTGTGGTTTTTATTTGAAGATATTCCTTTTCCCACTATAGGCCTCTCAGCGCCCTGAATGTCCACTTGCATTTTCTACAGAAAGAGTGTTTCAGAACTGCTCAATAAAAACTACCGTTCAACTATGTTAGTTGAATGAACAGAACAGTAAGAAGTTTCGCAGATTGCTTCTGTGCAGTTTTTATTTGAAAATATTCCTTTTTCCACTATAGGCCTCTTAGCTCCCTGAATGTCCAATTGCATTTTCTATAGAAAGGGTGTTTCAGAAGTGCTCAATCAAAAGTAAGGTTCAACTCTGTTAGATGAATGCAAAGAACAGAAAGAAATTTCACAGAATGCTTCTGTGAAGTTTGTATTTGAAGGTATTACTTTTTCCGCTGTAGGCCTCTTAGCGCTCCGAAGGTCCACTTGCATTTTCTACAGAAAGAGTGTTTCAGAACTTCTCAATCAAAAGTAAGGTTCAAATCCGTTAGTTGAATGCACAGAACAGAGAGAAGTTTCACAGATAGCTTCTGTGTAGTTTTTATGTGAACTTTTTCCTTTTTCCACTATAGTACTCTTAGCGCCCTGAATGTCCACTTGTATTTTCTACAGAAAGAGGGTTTCAGAACTGCTCAATCAAAACTGAGGTTCAACTCTGTTAGCTGAATGCACAGAACAGTAAGAAGTTTCACAGATTTCTTCTGTGCAGTTTTTATTTGAAAATATTCCTTTTCCACTATAGGCCTCTTAGCGCCCTGAATGTCCAATTGCATTTTCTACAGAAAGAGGGTTTCAGAACTGCTCAATCAAAAGTAAGGTTAAACTCTGTTAGTTGAAAGCACAGAACAGAAAGAAGTTTCACAGAATGCTTCTGTGTAGTTTTTATTTGAAGGTATTACTTTTTCCGCTATAGGCCTCTTAGCGCTCCGAAGGTCCACTTGCATTTTCTACAGAAAGAGTGTTTCAGAACTGTTCAATCAAAATTAAGGTTCAACTGTGTTAGTTTAAAGAACAGAACCGTAAGAAGTTTCACAGATTGCTTCTGTGTAGTTTTTATTTGAAGGTATTCCTTTTTCCACCATAGGCCTCTTAGCGCCCTGAATGTCCACTTGCATTTTCTACAGAAAGGGTGTTTCAGAACTGCTCAATCAAAAGTAAGGTTGAACTCTGTTAGTTGAATGCACAGAACTGTAAGAAGTTTCACAGATAGCTTCTTTGTAGTTTTTATTTGAACATATACCTTTTTCAACTATAGGCCTCTTAGCGCCCTGAATGTTCACTTGCATTTTCTGCAGAAAGAGTGTTTCATAACTGCTCAATATAAACTAAGGTTCAACTCTGTTAGTTGAATGCACAGAACAGTAAAAGTTTCACAGATTGCTTCTGTGTAGTTTTTATTTGAACATATTCATTTTTCCGCTATAGGACTCTTAGCGCCCTGAATGTTCACTTGCATTTTCTACAGAAAGAGTGTTTCAGAACTGCTCAATAATAACTAAGGTTCAACTCGGTTAGTTGAATGCACAGAACAGTAAGAAGTTTCACAGATTGCTTCTGTGTGGTTTTTATTTGAAGATATTCCTTTTCCCACTATAGGCCTCTCAGCGCCCTGAATGTCCACTTGCATTTTCTACAGAAAGAGTGTTTCAGAACTGCTCAATAAAAACTACCGTTCAACTATGTTAGTTGAATGAACAGAACAGTAAGAAGTTTCGCAGATTGCTTCTGTGCAGTTTTTATTTGAAAATATTCCTTTTTCCACTATAGGCCTCTTAGCTCCCTGAATGTCCAATTGCATTTTCTATAGAAAGGGTGTTTCAGAAGTGCTCAATCAAAAGTAAGGTTCAACTCTGTTAGATGAATGCAAAGAACAGAAAGAATTTCACAGAATGCTTCTGTGAAGTTTGTATTTGAAGGTATTACTTTTTCCGCTGTAGGCCTCTTAGCGCTCCGAAGGTCCACTTGCATTTTCTACAGAAAGAGTGTTTCAGAACTTCTCAATCAAAGTAAGGTTCAAATCCGTTAGTTGAATGCACAGAACAGAGAGAAGTTTCACAGATAGCTTCTGTGTAGTTTTTATGTGAACTTTTTCCTTTTTCCACTATAGTCCTCTAGCGCCCTGAATGTCCACTTGTATTTCTACAGAAAGAGGTTTCAGAACTGCTCAATCAAAACTGAGGTTCAACTCTTTTAGTTGAATGAACAGAACAGTAAGAAGTTTCACAGATTTCTTCTGTGCAGTTTTTATTTTAAAATATTCCTTTTCCACTATAGGCCTCTTAGCGCCCTGAATGTCCAATTGCATTTTCTACAGAAAGAGGTTTCAGAACTGCTCAATAAAAGTAAGGTTAAACTCGGTTAGTTGAAGCACAGAACTGTAAGAAGTTTCACAGATAGCTTCTTTGTAGTTTTTATTTGAACATATATCTTTTTCCGCTATAGGCCTCTTAGCGCTCCGAAGGTCCATTGCATTTTCTACAGAAAGAGTGTTTCAGAACTTTCAATCAAAAGTAAGGTTCAACTCGTTAGTTGAATGCACAGAACAGAAGAAGTTTCACAGATAGCTTCTGTGTAGTTTTTATGTGAACTTTTTCCTTTTTCCACTATAGTCCTCTTAGCGCCATGAATGTCCACTTGTATTTTCTACAGAAAGAGTGTTTCAGAACTGCTCAATCAAAACTGAGTTTCAACTCTGTTAGTTGAATTCACAGAACAGTAAGAAGTTTCACAGACTTCTTCTGTGCAGTTTTTATATGAAAATATTCATTTTCCACTATAGGCCTCTTAGCGCCCTGAATGTCCAATTGCATTTTCTACAGAAAGAGTGTTTCAGAACTGCTCAATCAAAAGAAAGGTTAATCTGTTAGTTGAATGCACAGAACAGAAAGTAGTTTAACAGATAGCTTCTTTGTAGTTTTTATTTGAACATAAACCTTTTTCAACTGTAGGCCTCTTAGCGCCCTGAATGTTCACTTGCATTTTCTGCAGAAAGAGTGTTTCATAACTGCTCAATATAAACTAAGGTTCAAACCTGTTAATTGAATGCACAGAAGAGTAAGACGTTTCACAGATTGCTTCTGTGTAGTTTTTATTTGAACATATTCATTTTTCCGCTATAGGCCTCTTAGCGCCCTGAATGTTCACTTGCATTTTCTACAGAAAGAGTGTTTCAGAACTGCTCAATAATAACTAGGGTTCAACTCTGTTTGTTGAATGCACACAACAGTAAGAAGTTTCGCAGATTGCTTCTGTGCAGTTTTTATTTGAAATTAATCCTTTTTCCACTTTCGGCCTCTTAGCTCCCTGAATGTCCAATTGCATTTTCTATAGAAAGGGTGTTTCAGAAGTGCTCAATCAAAAGTAAGGTTCAACTCTGTCAGATGAATGCAAAGAACAAAAAGAAGTTTCACAGAATGCTTCTGTGTAGTTTGTATTTGAAGGTATTACTTTTTCCGCTATAGGCCTCTTAGTGCTCCGAAGTTAAACTTGCATTTTCTACAGAAAGAGTGTTTCAGAACTTCTCGATCAAATGTAAGGTTCAACTCCGTTAGTTGAATGCACAGAACAGAGAGAAGTTTCAGAGATAGCTTCTGTGTAGTTTTTATTTGAAGATATTCATTTTTCCGCTATAGGCCTCTTAGCGCCCTGAATGTTCACTTGCATTTTCTACAGAAGGAGTGTTTCAGAACTGCTCAATAATAACTAAGGTTCAACACTGTCAGTTGAATGCACAGAACAGAAAGAAGTTTCACAGAATGTTTCTGTGTAGTTTTTATTTGAAGATATTAATTTTTCCGCTATAGGCCTCTTAGCGCTCCTAAGGTCCACTTGCATTTTCTGCAGAAAGAGTGTTTCATAACTGCTCAATATAAACTAAGGTTCAACTCTGATAGTTGAATGCACAGAACAGTAAGAAGTTTCACAGATTGCTTCAGTGTAGTTTTATTTGAAAATATTCATTTTTCCGCTATAGGCCTCTTAGCGCCCTGAATGTTCACTTGCATTTTCTACAGAAAGAGTGTTTCAGAACTGCTCAATAATAACTAAGCTTCAACTCTGTCAGTTGAATGCACAGAACAGTAAGAAGTTTCACAGATTGATTCTGTGTGGTTTTTATTTGAAGATATTCCTTTTCCCACTATAGGCCTCTCAGCTCCCTGAATGTCCAGTTGCATTTTCTAGAGAAAGAGTGTTTCAGAACTGCTAAATAAAAACTACCATTCAACTCTGTTAGTTGAATGCACAGAACAGTAAGAAGTTTCACAGATTTCTTCTGTGCAATTTTTATTTGAAAATATTCCTTTTTCCACTATAGGCCTCTTAGCTCCCTGAATGTCCAATTGCATTTTCTATAGAAAGGGTGTTTCAGAACTGCTCAATAATAACTAAGGTTCAACTCTGTTAGTTGAATGCACAGAACAGAAAGAAGTTTCACAGAATGCTTCTGTGTAGTTTTTATTTGAAGATATTACTTTTTCCGCTATAGGCCTCTTAGCTCTCCTAATGCCCACTTGCATTTACTGCAGAAAGAGTGTTTCTTAACTGCTCAATATAAACTAAGATTCAACTCTGTTAGTTGAATGCACAGAACAGTAAGAAGTTTCACAGATTGCTTCAGTGTAGTTTTTATTTGAACATATTCATTTTTCCGCTATAGGCCTCTTAGCGCTCCGAACGTCCACTTGCATTTTCTACAGAAAGAGTGTCTCAGAACTGCTCAATCAAAAGTAAGGTTCAACTCTGTTAGTTGAATGCACGGAACAGAAAGAAGTTTCACAGATTGCTTCTGTGTAGTTTTTGTTTGAAGATATTCTTTTTCTACTATGGGCCTCTTAGCGCCATGAATGTCCACTTGCATTTTCTACAGAAAGAGTGTTTCAGAACTGCTCAATCAAAACTATGGTTCAGCTCTGTTAGTTGAATGCACAGAACAGAGAGAAGTTTCACAGATATCTTCTGTGTAGTTTATATTTGAACTTATAACTTTTTCCACTATAGGCCTCTTAGCGCCCTGAATGTCCACTTGTATTTTCTACAGAAAGAGTGTTTCAGAACTGCTCAATCAAAACTAAGGTTCAACTCTGTTAGTTGAATACACAGAACATAAAGAAGTTTCACAGATTGCTTCTTTGTAGTTTTTGTTTGAAGATATTCCCGTTTCCACTATAGGCCTCTTAGCGCCCAGAATGTCCACTTGCATTTTCTACAGAAAGAGTGTTTCAGAACTTCTCAATCAAAAGTAAGGTTCAACTCCGTTAGTTGAATGCACAGAACAGAGAGAAGTTTCACAGACAGCTTCTGTGTAGTTTTTATGTGAACTTGTTCCTTTTTCCACTATAGTCCTCTTAGCGCCCTGAATGTCCACTTGTATTTTCTACAGAAAGAGTGTTTCACAACTGCTCAATCAAAACTCAAGTTCAACACTGTTAGTTGAATGTACAGAACAGTAAGAAGTTTCACAGATTTCTTCTGTGCAGTTTTTATTTGAAATATTCGTTTTCCACTATAGGCCTCTTAGCGCCCTGAATGTCCACTTGTATTTTCTACAGAAAGAGTGTTTCAGAACTGCTCAATCAAAACTGAGGTTCAACTCTGTTAGTTGAATGCACAGGTCAGTAAGAAGGTTCACAGATATCTTCTGTGCAGTTTTTATTTGAAAATATTCCTTTTCCACTATAGGCCTCTTAGTGCCCTGAATGTCCAATTGCATTTTCTATAGAAAGAGTTTTTCAGAACTGCTAAATCAAAAGTTAGGTTAAACTCTGTAAGTTGAATGCACAGAACAGAAAGAAGTTTCACAGAATGCTTCTGTGTAGTTTTTGTTTGAAGATATTCCTTTTTCTACTATGGGCCTCTTAGCGCCATGAATGTCCACTTGCATTTTCTAGAGAAAGAGTGTTTCAGAACTGTTCGATCAAAATTAAGTTTCAACTGTGTTAGTTGAATGCACAGAACAGAGAGAAGTTTCACAGATATCTTCTGTGTAGTTTTTATTTGAACTTATTCCTTTTTCCACTATAGGCCTCTTAGCGCCCTGAATGTCCACTTCTGTTTTCTACAGAAAGCATGTTTCAGAACTGCTCAATCAAAACTGAGGTTCAAATCTGTGAGTGGAATGCACAGAACAGAAAGAAGTTTCACAGATTGCTTCTTTGTAGTTTTTGTTTGAAGATACTCCCTTTTCCACTATTTGCCTCTTTTTGCCATGGATGTCCACTTGCATTTTCTACAGAAAGAGTGTTTCAGAACTCTTCAATCAAAATTCAGGTTCAACTGTGTTAGTTGAAAGAACAGAACCATATGAAGTTTCACAGATTGCTTCTGTGTAGTTTTTATTTGAAGGTATTCCTTTTTCCACCATAGGCCTCTTAGCGCCCTGAATGTCCACTTGCATTTTCTACAGAAAGGTGTTTCAGAACTGCTCAATCAAAAGTAAGGTTGAACTCTGTTAGTTGAATGCACAGAACTGGAAGAAGTTTCACAGATAGCTTCTTTGTAGTTTTTATTTGAACATATACTTTTTCAACTGTAGGCCTCTTAGCGCCCTGAATGTTCACTTGCATTTTCTGCAGAAAGAGTGTTCATAATGCTCAATATAAACTAAGGTTCAACTCTGTTAGTTGAATGCACAGAACAGTAAGAAGTTTCACAGATTGCTTCTGTGTAGTTTTTATTTGAACATATTCATTTTTCCGCTATAGGCCTCTTAGCGCCCTGAATGTTCACTTGCATTTTCTACAGAAAGAGTGTTTCAGAACTGCTCAATAATAACTAGGTTCAACTCGGTTAGTTGAATGCACAGACAGTAAGAAGTTTCACAGATTGCTTCTGTGTGGTTTTATTTGAAGATATTCCTTTTCCCACTATAGGCCTCTCAGCGCCCTGAATGTCCACTTGCATTTTCTACAGAAAGGGTGTTTCAGAACTGCTCAATAAAAACTACCGTTCAACTATGTTAGTTGAATGCACAGAACAATAAGAAGTTTCGCAGATTGCTTCTGTGCAGTTTTTATTTGAAAATATTCCTTTTTCCACTATAGGCCTCTTAGCTCCCTGAATGTCCAATTGCATTTTCTATAGAAAGTGTGTTTCAGAAGTGCTCAATCAAAAGGAAGGTTCAACTCTGTTAGATGAATGCAAAGAACAGAAAGAAGTTTCACAGAATGCTTCTGTGTAGTTTGTATTTGAAGGTATTACTTTTTCCGCTATAGGCCTCTTAGCGCTCCGAAGGTCCACTTGCATTTTCTACAGAAAGAGTGTTTCAGAACTTCTCAATCAAAAGTAAGGTTCAACTCCGTTAGTTGAATGCACAGAACAGAGAGAAGTTTCACAGATAGCTTCTGTGTAGTTTTTATGTGAACTTTTTCCTTTTTCCACTATAGTCCTCTTAGCGCCCTGAATGTCCACTTGTATTTTCTACAGAAAGAGTGTTTCAGAACTGCTCAATCAAAACTATGGTTCAACTCTGTTAGTTGAATTTACAGAACAGAGATAAGTTTCACAGATATCTCTGTGTAGATTTTATTGATTTTTCCTTTTTATTATCTCTTAGCGCCTGAATGTCCACTTGTTTTTCTACAGAAAGAGTGTTTCAGAACTGCTCAATCAAAACTGAGGTTCAACTCTGTTAGTTGAATGCACAGAACAGTAAGAAGTTTCACAGATTTCTTCTGTGCAGTTTTTATTGGAAAATACTCCTTTTCCACTATAGGCCTCTTAGCGCCCAGAATGTTCACTTGCATTTTCTGCAGAAAGAGTGTTTCATCAATGCTCAAAATAAAATGAGGTTCAACTCTGTTAGTTGAATGCACAGAACAGTAAGAAGTTTCACAGATTGCTTCTGTGTAGTTTTTATTTGAACATATTCATTTTTCCGCTATAGGACTCTCAGCGCCCTGAATGTTCACTTGCATTTTCTACAGAAAGAGTGTTTCAGAACTGCTCAATAATAACTAAGGTTCAACTCGGTTAGTTGAATGCACAGAACAGTAAGAAGTTTCACAGATTGCTTCTGTGTGGTTTTTATTTGAAGATATTCCTTTTCCCACTATAGGCCTCTCAGGGCCCTGAATGTCCACTTGCATTTTCTACAGAAAGAGTGTTTCAGAACTGCTCAATAAAAACTACCGTTCAACTATGTTAGTTGAATGAACAGAACAGTAAGAAGTTTCGCAGGTTGCTTCTGTGCAGTTTTTATTTGAAAATATTCCTTTTTCCACTATAGGCCTCTTAGCTCCCTGAATGTCCAATTGCATTTTCTATAGAAAGGGTGTTTCAGAAGTGCTCAATCAAAAGTAAGGTTCAACTCTGTTAGTTGAAAGCACAGAACAGAAAGAAGTTTCACAGAATGCTTCTGTGTAGTTTTTATTTGAAGGTATTACTTTTTCCGCTATAGGCCTCTTAGCGCTCCGAAGGTCCACTTGCATTTTCTACAGAAAGAGTGTTTCAGAACTGTTCAATCAAAATTAAGGTTCAACTGTGTTAGTTTAAAGAACAGAACCGTAAGAAGTTTCACAGATTGCTTCTGTGTAGTTTTTATTTGAAGGTATTCCTTTTCCACCATAGGCCTCTTAGCGCCCTGAATGTCCACTTGCATTTTCTACAGAAAGGGTGTTTCAGAACTGCTCAATCAAAAGTAAGGTTGAACTCTGTTAGTTGAATGCACAGAACTGTAAGAAGTTTCACAGATAGCTTCTTTGTAGTTTTTATTTGAACATATACCTTTTTCAACTATAGGCCTCTTAGCGCCCTGAATGTTCACTTGCATTTTCTGCAGAAAGAGTGTTTCATAACTGCTCAATATAAACTAAGGTTCAACTCTGTTAGTTGAATGCACAGAACAGTAAAAAGTTTCACAGATTGCTTCTGTGTAGTTTTTATTTGAACATATTCATTTTTCCGCTATAGGACTCTTAGCGCCCTGAATGTTCACTTGCATTTTCTACAGAAAGAGTGTTTCAGAACTGCTCAATAATAACTAAGGTTCAACTCGGTTAGTTGAATGCACAGAACAGTAAAAGTTTCACAGATTGCTTCTGTGTGTTTTTATTTGAAGATATTCTTTTCCCACTATAGGCTCTCAGCGCCCTGAATGTCCACTTGCATTTTCTACAGAAAGGTGTTTCAGAACTGCTCAATAAAAACTACCGTTCAACTATGTTAGTTGAATGAACAGAACAGTAAGAAGTTTCGCAGATTGCTTCTGTGCAGTTTTTATTTGAAAATATTCCTTTTTCCACTATAGGCCTCTTAGCTCCCTGAATGTCCAATTGCATTTTCTATAGAAAGGGTGTTTCAGAAGTGCTCAATCAAAAGTAAGGTTCAACTCTGTTAGATGAATGCAAAGAACAGAAAGAAATTTCACAGAATGCTTCTGTGAAGTTTGTATTTGAAGGTATTACTTTTTCCGCTGTAGGCCTCTTAGCGCTCCGAAGGTCCACTTGCATTTTCTACAGAAAGAGTGTTTCAGAACTTCTCAATCAAAAGTAAGGTTCAAATCCGTTAGTTGAATGCACAGAACAGAGAGAAGTTTCACAGATAGCTTCTGTGTAGTTTTTATGTGAACTTTTTCCTTTTTCCACTATAGTACTCTTAGCGCCCTGAATGTCCACTTGTATTTTCTACAGAAAGAGGTTTCAGAACTGCTCAATCAAAACTGAGGTTCAACTCTGTTAGCTGAATGCACAGAACAGTAAGAAGTTTCACAGATTTCTTCTGTGCAGTTTTTATTTGAAAATATTCCTTTTCCACTATAGGCCTCTTAGCGCCCTGAATGTCCAATTGCATTTTCTACAGAAAGAGGGTTTCAGAACTGCTCAATCAAAAGTAAGGTTAAACTCTGTTAGTTGAAAGCACAGAACAGAAAGAAGTTTCACAGAATGCTTCTGTGTAGTTTTTATTTGAAGGTATTACTTTTTCCGCTATAGGCCTCTTAGCGCTCCGAAGGTCCACTTGCATTTTCTACAGAAAGAGTGTTTCAGAACTGTTCAATCAAAATTAAGGTTCAACTGTGTTAGTTTAAAGAACAGAACCGTAAGAAGTTTCACAGATTGCTTCTGTGTAGTTTTTATTTGAAGGTATTCCTTTTTCCACCATAGGCCTCTTAGCGCCCTGAATGTCCACTTGCATTTTCTACAGAAAGGGTGTTTCAGAACTGCTCAATCAAAAGTAAGGTTGAACTCTGTTAGTTGAATGCACAGAACTGTAAGAAGTTTCACAGATAGCTTCTTTGTAGTTTTTATTTGAACATATACCTTTTTCAACTATAGGCCTCTTAGCGCCCTGAATGTTCACTTGCATTTTCTGCAGAAAGAGTGTTTCATAACTGCTCAATATAAACTAAGGTTCAACTCTGTTAGTTGAATGCACAGAACAGTAAAAAGTTTCACAGATTGCTTCTGTGTAGTTTTTATTTGAACATATTCATTTTTCCGCTATAGGACTCTTAGCGCCCTGAATGTTCACTTGCATTTTCTACAGAAAGAGTGTTTCAGAACTGCTCAATAATAACTAGGGTTCAACTCGGTTAGTTGAATGCACAGAACAGTAAGAAGTTTCACAGATTGCTTCTGTGTGGTTTTTATTTGAAGATATTCCTTTTCCCACTATAGGCCTCTCAGCGCCCTGAATGTCCACTTGCATTTTCTACAGAAAGAGTGTTTCAGAACTGCTCAATAAAAACTACCGTTCAACTATGTTAGTTGAATGAACAGAACAGTAAGAAGTTTCGCAGATTGCTTCTGTGCAGTTTTTATTTGAAAATATTCCTTTTTCCACTATAGGCCTCTTAGCTCCCTGAATGTCCAATTGCATTTTCTATAGAAAGGGTGTTTCAGAAGTGCTCAATCAAAAGTAAGGTTCAACTCTGTTAGATGAATGCAAAGAACAGAAAGAAATTTCACAGAATGCTTCTGTGAAGTTTGTATTTGAAGGTATTATTTTTCCGCTGTAGGCCTCTTAGCGCTCCGAAGGTCCACTTGCATTTTCTACAGAAAGAGTGTTTCAGAACTTCTCAATCAAAAGTAAGGTTCAAATCCGTTAGTTGAATGCACAGAACAGAGAGAAGTTTCACAGATAGCTTCTGTGTAGTTTTTATGTGAACTTTTTCCTTTTTCCACTATAGTACTCTTAGCGCCCTGAATGTCCACTTGTATTTTCTACAGAAAGAGGGTTTCAGAACTGCTCAATCAAAACTGAGGTTCAACTCTGTTAGCTGAATGCACAGAACAGTAAGAAGTTTCACAGATTTCTTCTGTGCAGTTTTTATTTGAAAATATTCCTTTTCCACTATAGGCCTCTTAGCGCCCTGAATGTCCAATTGCATTTTCTACAGAAAGAGGGTTTCAGAACTGCTCAATCAAAAGTAAGGTTAAACTCTGTTAGTTGAAAGCACAGAACAGAAAGAAGTTTCACAGAATGCTTCTGTGTAGTTTTTATTTGAAGGTATTACTTTTTCCGCTATAGGCCTCTTAGCGCTCCGAAGGTCCACTTGCATTTTCTACAGAAAGAGTGTTTCAGAACTGTTCAATCAAAATTAAGGTTCAACTGTGTTAGTTTAAAGAACAGAACCGTAAGAAGTTTCACAGATTGCTTCTGTGTAGTTTTTATTTGAAGGTATTCCTTTTTCCACCATAGGCCTCTTAGCGCCCTGAATGTCCACTTGCATTTTCTACAGAAAGGGTGTTTCAGAACTGCTCAATCAAAAGTAAGGTTGAACTCTGTTAGTTGAATGCACAGAACTGTAAGAAGTTTCACAGATAGCTTCTTTGTAGTTTTTATTTGAACATATACCTTTTTCAACTATAGGCCTCTTAGCGCCCTGAATGTTCACTTGCATTTTCTGCAGAAAGAGTGTTTCATAACTGCTCAATATAAACTAAGGTTCAACTCTGTTAGTTGAATGCACAGAACAGTAAAAAGTTTCACAGATTGCTTCTGTGTAGTTTTTATTTGAACATATTCATTTTTCCGCTATAGGACTCTTAGCGCCCTGAATGTTCACTTGCATTTTCTACAGAAAGAGTGTTTCAGAACTGCTCAATAATAACTAAGGTTCAACTCGGTTAGTTGAATGCACAGAACAGTAAGAAGTTTCACAGATTGCTTCTGTGTGGTTTTTATTTGAAGATATTCCTTTTCCCACTATAGGCCTCTCAGCGCCCTGAATGTCCACTTGCATTTTCTACAGAAAGAGTGTTTCAGAACTGCTCAATAAAAACTACCGTTCAACTATGTTAGTTGAATGAACAGAACAGTAAGAAGTTTCGCAGATTGCTTCTGTGCAGTTTTTATTTGAAAATATTCCTTTTTCCACTATAGGCCTCTTAGCTCCCTGAATGTCCAATTGCATTTTCTATAGAAAGGGTGTTTCAGAAGTGCTCAATCAAAAGTAAGGTTCAACTCTGTTAGATGAATGCAAAGAACAGAAAGAAATTTCACAGAATGCTTCTGTGAAGTTTGTATTTGAAGGTATTACTTTTTCCGCTGTAGGCCTCTTAGCGCTCCGAAGGTCCACTTGCATTTTCTACAGAAAGAGTGTTTCAGAACTTCTCAATCAAAAGTAAGGTTCAAATCCGTTAGTTGAATGCACAGAACAGAGAGAAGTTTCACAGATAGCTTCTGTGTAGTTTTTATGTGAACTTTTTCCTTTTTCCACTATAGTACTCTTAGCGCCCTGAATGTCCACTTGTATTTTCTACAGAAAGAGGGTTTCAGAACTGCTCAATCAAAACTGAGGTTCAACTCTGTTAGCTGAATGCACAGAACAGTAAGAAGTTTCACAGATTTCTTCTGTGCAGTTTTTATTTGAAAATATTCCTTTTCCACTATAGGCCTCTTAGCGCCCTGAATGTCCAATTGCATTTTCTACAGAAAGAGGGTTTCAGAACTGCTCAATCAAAAGTAAGGTTAAACTCTGTTAGTTGAAAGCACAGAACAGAAAGAAGTTTCACAGAATGCTTCTGTGTAGTTTTTATTTGAAGGTATTACTTTTTCCGCTATAGGCCTCTTAGCGCTCCGAAGGTCCACTTGCATTTTCTACAGGAAGAGTGTTTCAGAACTGTTCAATCAAAATTAAGGTTCAACTGTGTTAGTTTAAAGAACAGAACCGTAAGAAGTTTCACAGATTGCTTCTGTGTAGTTTTTATTTGAAGGTATTCCTTTTTCCACCATAGGCCTCTTAGCGCCCTGAATGTCCACTTGCATTTTCTACAGAAAGGGTGTTTCAGAACTGCTCAATCAAAAGTAAGGTTGAACTCTGTTAGTTGAATGCACAGAACTGTAAGAAGTTTCACAGATAGCTTCTTTGTAGTTTTTATTTGAACATATACCTTTTTCAACTATAGGCCTCTTAGCGCCCTGAATGTTCACTTGCATTTTCTGCAGAAAGAGTGTTTCATAACTGCTCAATATAAACTAAGGTTCAACTCTGTTAGTTGAATGCACAGAACAGTAAAAAGTTTCACAGATTGCTTCTGTGTAGTTTTTATTTGAACATATTCATTTTTCCGCTATAGGACTCTTAGCGCCCTGAATGTACACTTGCATTTTCTACAGAAAGAGTGTTTCAGAACTGCTCAATAATAACTAAGGTTCAACTCGGTTAGTTGAATGCACAGAACAGTAAGAAGTTTCACAGATTGCTTCTGTGTGGTTTTTATTTGAAGATATTCCTTTTCCCACTATAGGCCTCTCAGCGCCCTGAATGTCCACTTGCATTTTCTACAGAAAGAGTGTTTCAGAACTGCTCAATAAAAACTACCGTTCAACTATGTTAGTTGAATGAACAGAACAGTAAGAAGTTTCGCAGATTGCTTCTGTGCAGTTTTTATTTGAAAATATTCCTTTTTCCACTATAGGCCTCTTAGCTCCCTGAATGTCCAATTGCATTTTCTATAGAAAGGGTGTTTCAGAAGTGCTCAATCAAAAGTAAGGTTCAACTCTGTTAGACGAATGCAAAGAACAGAAAGAAGTTTCACAGAATGCTTCTGTGTAGTTTGTATTTGAAGGTATTACTTTTTCCGCTATAGGCCTCTTAGCGCTCCGAAGGTCCACTTGAATTTTCTACAGAAAGAGTGTTTCAGAACTGTTCAATCAAAATTAAGGTTCAACTGTGTTAGTTTAAAGAACAGAACCGTAAGAAGTTTCACAGATTGCTTCTGTGTAGTTTTTATTTGAAGGTATTCCTTTTTCCACCATAGGCCTCTTAGCGCCCTGAATGTCCACTTGCATTTTCTACAGAAAGGGTGTTTCAGAACTGCTCAATCAAAAGTAAGGTTGAACTCTGTTAGTTGAATGCACAGAACTGTAAGAAGTTTCACAGATAGCTTCTTTGTAGTTTTTATTTGAACATATACCTTTTTCAACTATAGGCCTCTTAGCGCCCTGAATGTTCACTTGCATTTTCTGCAGAAAGAGTGTTTCATAACTGCTCAATATAAACTAAGGTTCAACTCTGTTAGTTGAATGCACAGAACAGTAAAAAGTTTCACAGATTGCTTCTGTGTAGTTTTTATTTGAACATATTCATTTTTCCGCTATAGGACTCTTAGCGCCCTGAATGTTCACTTGCATTTTCTACAGAAAGAGTGTTTCAGAACTGCTCAATAATAACTAAGGTTCAACTCGGTTAGTTGAATGCACAGAACAGTAAGAAGTTTCACAGATTGCTTCTGTGTGGTTTTTATTTGAAGATATTCCTTTTCCCACTATAGGCCTCTCAGCGCCCTGAATGTCCACTTGCATTTTCTACAGAAAGAGTGTTTCAGAAATGCTCAATCAAAACTGAGGTTCAACTCTGTTAGTTGAATGCACAGAACAGTAAGCAGTTTCCCAGATTTCTTCTGTGCTGTATTTATTTGAAAATATTCCTTTTCCACTATAGGCCCTTAGCGCCCTGAATGTCCAATTGCATTTTCTACAGAAAGAGTTTTTCAGAACTGCTCAATCAAAAGTAAGGTTAAACTCTGTTAGTTGAATGCACAGAACAGAAAGAAGTTTCACAGAATGCTTCTGTGTAGTTTTTATTTGAAGATACTACTTTTTCCTCTGTAGGCCTCTTATCGCTCTGAATGTCCACTTGCATTTTCTACAGAAAGAGTGTTTCAGAACTGCTCAATCAAAAGTAAGGTACAACGCTGTTAGTTGAATGCACAGAACAGAAAGAAGTTTCACAGATTGCTTCTCTGTAGTTTTTCTTTGAAGATATTCCTTTTTCTACTATGGGCCTCTTAGCGGCATGAATGTCCACTTGAATTTACTACAGAAAGAGTGTTTCAGAACTGCTCAATCAAAACTAAGGTTCAACTCTGTTAGTTGAATGCAGAGAACAGAGAGAAGTTTCACAGATATCTTCTGTGTAGTTTTTATTTGAACTTATTCCTTTTTCCACTATAGGCCTCTTAGCGCCCTGAATGTACACTTGTATTTTCTACAGAAAGAGTGTTTCAGAACTGCTCAATCAAAACTAAGGTTCAACTCTGTTAGTTGAATGCACAGAAGAGAAAGAAGTTTCACAGACTGCTTCTTTGTAGTTTTTGTTTGAAGATATTCCCTTTCCCACTATAGGCCTCTTAGCGCCATGAATGTCCACTTGCATTTTCTACAGAAAGTGTGTTTCAGAACTGTTCAATCAAAATTAAGGTTCAACTGTGTTAGTTTAAAGAACAGAACCATAAGAAGTTTCCTAGATTGCTTCTGTGTAGTTTTTATTTGAAGGTATACTTTTTTCCACGATAGGCCTCTTAGCGCCCTGAATGTCCACTTGCATTTTCTACAGAAAGGGTGTTTCAGAACTGCTCAATCAAAGTAAGGTTGAACTCTGTTAGTTGAATGCACAGAACTATAAGAAGTTTCACAGGTAGCTTCTTTGTAGTTTTTATTTGAACATACACCTTTTTCAACTATAGCCTCTTAGCGCCCTGAATGTTCACTTGCATTTTCTGCAGAAAGAGTGTTTCATAACTGCTCAATATAAACTAAGGTTCAACTCTGTTAGTTGAATGCACAGAACAGTAAGAAGTTTCACAGATTGCTTCTGTGTAGTTTTTATTTGAACATATTCATTTTTCCGCTATAGGCCTCTTAGCGCCCTGAATGTTCACTTGAATTTTCTACAGAAAGATTGTTTCAGAACTGCTCAATAATAATTAAGGTTCAACTCTGTTAGTTGAATGCACAGAACAGTAAGAAGTTTCACAGCTTGCTTCTGTGTGGTTTTTATTTGAAGATATTCCTTTTCCCACTATAGGCTCTCAGCGCCCTGAATGTCCACTTGCATTTTCTACAGAAAGAGTGTTTCAGAACTGCTCAATAAAAACTACTGTTCAACTATGTTAGTTGAATGCACAGAACAGTAAGAAGTTTCGCCGATTGCTTCTGTGCAGTTTTTATTTGAAAATATTCCTTTTTCCACTATAGGCCTATTAGCTCCCTGAATGTCCAATTGCATTTTCTATAGAAAGGGTGTTTCAGAAGTGCTCAATCAAAAGTAAGGTTCAACTCTGTTAGTGAATGCAAAGAACAGAAAGAAGTTTCACAGAATGCTTCTGTGTAGTTGTATTTGAAGGTATTACTTTTTCCGCTATAGGTCTCTTAGCGCTCCGAAGGTCCACTTGCATTTTCTACAGAAAGAGTGTTTCAGAACTTCTCAATCAAAAGTAAGGTTCAACTCCATTAGTTGAATGCACAGAACAGAGAGAAGTTTCACTGATAGCTTCCGTGTAGTTTTTACGTGAACTTTTTCCTTTTTCCACTATAGTCCTCTTAGCGCGCTGAATGTCCACTTGTATTTTCTACAGAAAGAGTGTTTAAGAACTGCTCAATCAAAACTGAGGTTCAACTCTGTTAGTTGAATGCACAGAACAGTAAGAAGTTTAACAGATTTCTTCTGTGCAGTTTTTATTTGAAAATATTCCTTTTCCACTATAGGACTCTTAGCGCCCTGAATGTCCAATTGCATTTTCTACAGAAAGAGTGTTTCAGAACTGCTCAATAAACAGTAAGGTTAAACTCTGTTAGTTGAATGCACAGAACAGAAAGAAGTTTCACAGAATGCCTCTGTGTAGTTTTTATTTGAAGATATTACTTTTTCCGCTATAGGCCTCTTAGCGCTTCGAAGGTCCACCTGCATTTTCTACAGAAAGAGTGTTTCAGAACTGCTCAATCAAAAGTAAGGTTCAACTCTTTTAGTTGAATGCACAGAACAGAAAGAAGTTTCACTGATAGTTTCTTTGTAGTTTTTGTTTGAAGATATTCCCTTTTCCACTATAGGCCTCTTAGGCCATGAATGTCCACTTGCATTTTATACAGAAAGAGTGTTTCAGAACTGTTCAATCAAAATTAAGGTTCAACTGTGTTAGTTTAAAGAACAGAACCATAAGAAGTTTCATAGATTGCTTCTGTGTAGTTTTTATTTGAAGGTATTCCTTTTTCCACCATAGGCCTCTTAGCGCCCTGAATGTCCACTTTCATTTCTACAGAAAGGGTGTTTCAGAACTGCTCAATCAAAAGTAAGGTTGAACTCTGTTAGTTGAATGCACAGAACTGTAAGAAGTTTCACAGATAGCTTCTTTGTAGTTTTTATTTGAACATATACCTTTTTCAACTATAGGCCTTTAGCGCCCTGAATGTTCACTTGCATTTTCTGTAGGAAGAGTGTTTCATAACTGCTCAATATAAATTAAGGTTCAACTCTGTTAGTTGAGTGCACAGAACAGTAAGAAGTTTCACAGATTGCTTCTGTGTAGTTTTTATTTGAACATATTCATTTTTCCGCTATAGGCCTCTTAGCGCCCTGAATGTTCACTTGCATTTTCAACAGAAAGATTGTTTCAGAACTGCTCAATAATAACTAAGGTTCAACTCTGTTAGTTGAATGCACAGAACAGTAAGAAGTTTCACAGCTTGCTTCTGTGTGGTTTTTATTTGAAGATATTCCTTTTCCCACTATAGGACTCTCAGCGCCCTGAATGTCCAATTGCATTTTCTATAGAAAGGGTGTTTCAGAAGTGCTCAATCAAAAGTAAGGTTCAACTCTGTTAGATGAATGCAAAGAACAGAAAGAAGTTTCACAGAATGCTTCTGTGTAGTTTGTATTTGAAGGTATTACTTTTTTCCGCTATAGGTCTCTTAGCGCTCCGAAGGTCCACTTGCATTTTCTACAGAAAGAGTGTTTCAGAACTTCTCAATCAAAAGTACGGTTCAACTCCATTAGTTGAATGCAAGGAACAGAGAGAAGTTTCACAGATAGCTTCCGTGTAGTTCTCATGTGAACATTTTCCTTTTTCCACTATAGTCCTCTTAGCTCCCTGAATGTCCACTTGTATTTTCTACAGAAAGAGTGTGTCAGAACTGCTCAATCAAAACTGAGGTTCAACTCTGTTAGTTGAATGCAGAGAACAGTAAGAAGTTTCACAGATTTCTTCTGTGCAGCTTTTATTTGAAAATATTCCTTTTCCACTATAGGCCTCTTAGCGCCCTGAATGTCTAATTGCATTTACTACACAAAGAGTGTTTCAGAACTGCTCAGTCAAAACTAAGGTTCAACTCCGTTAGTTGAATGCACAGAACAGAGAGAAGTTTCACAGAAAGCTTCTGTGTAGTTTTTGTTTGAAGATATTCCCTTTTCCACTATAGGCCTCTTAGCGCCATGAATGTCCACTTGCATTTTCTACAGAAAGAGTGTTTCAGAACTGTTCAATCAAAATTAAGTTTCAACTGTGTTAGTTTAAAGAACAGAACCGTAAGAAGTTTCACAGATTGCTTCTGTGTAGTTTTTATTTGAACATATTCATTTTTCCGCTATAGGACTCTTAGCGCCCTGAATGTTCACTTGCATTTTCTACAGAAAGAGTGTTTCAGAACTGCTCAATAAAAACTAAGGTTCAACTCTGTTAGTTGAATGCACAGAACAGAAAGAAGTTTCACAGATTGCTTCTGTGTAGTTTTTATTTGAAGATATTCCTTTTTCTACTATGGGCCTCTTAGCGGCATGAATGTCCACTTGAATTTACTACAGAAAGAGTGTTTCAGAACTGCTCAATCAAAACTAAGGTTCAACTCTGTTAGTTGAATGCAGAGAACAGAGAGAAGTTTCACAGATATCTTCTGTGTAGTTTTTATTTGAACTTATTCCTTTTTCCACTATAGGCCTCTTAGCGCCCTGAATGTACACTTGTATTTTCTACAGAAAGAGTGTTTCAGAACTGCTCAATCAAAACTAAGGTTCAACTCTGTCAGTTGAATGCACAGAACAGAAAGAAGTTTCACAGATTGCTTCTTTGTAGGTTTGTTTGAAGATATTCCCTTTTCCACTATAGGCCTCTTAGCGCCATGAATGTCCACTTGCATTTTCTACAGAAAGAGTGTTTCAGAACTCTTCAATCAAAATTAAGGTTCAACTGTGCTAGTTTAAAGAACAGAACCATAAGAAGTTTCACAGATTGCTTCTGTGTAGTTTTTATTTGAAGGTATTCCTTTTTCCACCGTAGGCCTCTAGCGCCCTGAATGTCCACTTGCATTTTCTACAGAAAGGGTGTTTCAGAACTGCTCAATCAAAAGTAAGGTTGAACTCTGTTAGTTGAATGCACAGAACTGTAAGAAGTTTCACAGATAGCTTCTTTGTAGTTTTTATTTGAACATATACCTTTTTCAACTATAGGCCTATTAGCGCCCTGAATGTTCACTTGCATTTTCTACAGAAAGAGTGTTTCAGAACTGCTCAATAATAACTAAGGTTCAACTCTGTTAGTTGAATGCACAGAACAGTAAGAAGTTTCACAGATTGCTTCTGTGTGGTTTTTATTTGAAGATATTCCTTTTCCCACTATAGGCCTCTCAGTGCCCTGAATGTCCACTTGCATTTTCTACAGAAAGTGTGTTTCAGAACTGCTCATTAAAAACTACCATTCAACTATGTTAGTTGAATGCACAGAACAGTAAGAAGTTTCTCAGATTGCTTCTGTGAAGTTTTTATTTGAAAATATTCCTTTTTCCACTATAGGCCTCTTAGCTCCCTGAATGTCCAATTGCATTTTCTATAGAAAGGGTGTTTCAGAAGTGCTCAATCAAAAGTAAGATTCAACTCTGTTAGATGAATGCAAAGAACAGAAAGAAGTTTCACAGAATGCTTCTGTGTAGTTTGTATTTGAAGGTATTACTTTTTCTGCTATAGGCCTCTTAGCGCTCCGAATGTCCACTTGCATTTTCTACAGAAAGAGTGTTTCAGAACTTCTCAATCAAAAGTAAGGTTCAAATCCGTTACTTGAATGCACAGAACAGAGAGAAGTTTCACAGATAGCTTCTGTGTAGTTTTTATGTGAACTTTTTCCTTTTTCAACTATAGTCCTCTTAGCGCCCTGAATGTCCACTTGCATTATCTACAGAAAGAGTGTTTCAGAAATGCTCAATCAAAACTGAGGTTCAACTCTGTTAGTTGAATGCACAGAACAGTAAGCAGTTTCCCAGATTTCTTCTGTGCTGTATTTATTTGAAAATATTCCTTTTCCACTATAGGCCTCTTAGCGCCCTGAATGTCCAATTGCATTTTCTACAGAAAGAGTTTTTCAGAACTGCTCAATCAAAAGTAAGGTTAAACTCTGTTAGTTGAATGCACAGAAGAGAAAGAAGTTTCACAGACTGCTTCTTTGTAGTTTTTGTTTGAAGATATTCCCTTTCCCACTATAGGCCTCTTAGCGCCATGAATGTCCACTTGCATTTTCTACAGAAAGTGTGTTTCAGAACTGTTCAATCAAAATTAAGGTTCAACTGTGTTAGTTTAAAGAACAGAACCATAAGAAGTTTCCTAGATTGCTTCTGTGTAGTTTTTATTTGAAGGTATACTTTTTTCCACGATAGGCCTCTTAGCGCCCTGAATGTCCACTTGCATTTTCTACAGAAAGGGTGTTTCAGAACTGCTCAATCAAAGTAAGGTTGAACTCTGTTAGTTGAATGCACAGAACTATAAGAAGTTTCACAGGTAGCTTCTTTGTAGTTTTTATTTGAACATACACCTTTTTCAACTATAGCCCTCTTAGCGCCCTGAATGTTCACTTGCATTTTCTGCAGAAAGAGTGTTTCATAACTGCTCAATATAAACTAAGGTTCAACTCTGTTAGTTGAATGCACAGAACAGTAAGAAGTTTCACAGATTGCTTCTGTGTAGTTTTTATTTGAACATATTCATTTTTCCGCTGTAGGCCTCTTAGCGCCCTGAATGTTCACTTGAATTTTCTACAGAAAGATTGTTTCAGAACTGCTCAATAATAATTAAGGTTCAACTCTGTTAGTTGAATGCACAGAACAGTAAGAAGTTTCACAGCTTGCTTCTGTGTGGTTTTTATTTGAAGATATTCCTTTTCCCACTATAGGACTCTCAGCGCCCTGAATGTCCACTTGCATTTTCTACAGAAAGAGTGTTTCAGAACTGCTCAATAAAAACTACTGTTCAACTATGTTAGTTGAATCACAGAACAGTAAGAAGTTTCGCCGATTGCTTCTGTGCAGTTTTTATTTGAAAATATTCCTTTTTCCACTATAGGCCTATTAGCTCCCTGAATGTCCAATTGCATTTTCTATAGAAAGGGTGTTTCAGAAGTGCTCAATCAAAAGTAAGGTTCAACTCTGTTAGGTGAATGCAAAGAACAGAAAGAAGTTTCACAGAATGCTTCTGTGTAGTTCGTATTTGAAGGTATTACTTTTTCCGCTATAGGTCTCTTAGCGCTCCGAAGGTCCACTTGCATTTTCTACAGAAAGAGTGTTTCAGAACTTCTCAATCAAAAGTAAGGTTCAACTCCATTAGTTGAATGCACAGAACAGAGAGAAGTTTCACTGATAGCTTCCGTGTAGTTTTTACGTGAACTTTTTCCTTTTTCCACTATAGTCCTCTTAGCGCGCTGAATGTCCACTTGTATTTTCTACAGAAAGAGTGTTTAAGAACTGCTCAATCAAAACTGAGGTTCAACTCTGTTAGTTGAATGCACAGAACAGTAAGAAGTTTAACAGATTTCTTCTGTGCAGTTTTTATTTGAAAATATTCCTTTTCCACTATAGGACTCTTAGCACCCTGAATGTCCAATTGCATTTTCTACAGAAAGAGTGTTTCAGAACTGCTCAATAAACAGTAAGGTTAAACTCTGTTAGTTGAATGCACAGAACAGAAAGAAGTTTCACAGAATGCCTCTGTGTAGTTTTTATTTGAAGATATTACTTTTTCCGCTATAGGCCTCTTAGCGCTTCGAAGGTCCACCTGCATTTTCTACAGAAAGAGTGTTTCAGAACTGCTCAATCAAAAGTAAGGTTCAACTCTTTTAGTTGAATGCACAGAACAGAAAGAAGTTTCACTGATAGTTTCTTTGTAGTTTTTGTTTGAAGATATTCCCTTTTCCACTATAGGCCTCTTAGCGCCATGAATGTCCACTTGCATTTTATACAGAAAGAGTGTTTCAGAACTGTTCAATCAAAATTAAGGTTCAACTGTGTTAGTTTAAAGAACAGAACCATAAGAAGTTTCATAGATTGCTTCTGTGTAGTTTTTATTTGAAGGTATTCCTTTTTCCACCATAGGCCTCTTAGCGCCCTGAATGTCCACTTTCATTTCTACAGAAAGGGTGTTTCAGAACTGCTCAATCAAAAGTAAGGTTGAACTCTGTTAGTTGAATGCACAGAACTGTAAGAAGTTTCACAGATAGCTTCTTTGTAGTTTTTATTTGAACATATACCTTTTTCAACTATAGGCCTTTTAGCGCCCTGAATGTTCACTTGCATTTTCTGTAGGAAGAGTGTTTCATAACTGCTCAATATAAATTAAGGTTCAACTCTGTTAGTTGAGTGCACAGAACAGTAAGAAGTTTCACAGATTGCTTCTGTGTAGTTTTTATTTGAACATATTCATTTTTCCGCTATAGGCCTCTTAGCGCCCTGAATGTTCACTTGCATTTTCAACAGAAAGATTGTTTCAGAACTGCTCAATAATAACTAAGGTTCAACTCTGTTAGTTGAATGCACAGAACAGTAAGAAGTTTCACAGCTTGCTTCTGTGTGGTTTTTATTTGAAGATATTCCTTTTCCCACTATAGGACTCTCAGCGCCCTGAATGTCCACTTGCATTTTCTACAGAAAGAGTGTTTCAGAACTGCTCAATAAAAACTACCATTCAACTATGTTAGTTGAATGCACAGAACAGTAAGAAGTTTCGCCGATTGCTTCTGTGCAGTTTTTATTTGAAAATACTCCTTTTTCCACTATAGGCCTATTAGCACCCTGAATGTCCAATTGCATTTTCTATAGAAAGGGTGTTTCAGAAGTGCTCAATCAAAAGTAAGGTTCAACTCTGTTAGATGAATGCAAAGAACAGAAAGAAGTTTCACAGAATGCTTCTGTGTAGTTTGTATTTGAAGGTATTACTTTTTCCGCTATAGGTCTCTTAGCGCTCCGAAGGTCCACTTGCATTTTCTACAGAAAGAGTGTTTCAGAACTTCTCAATCAAAAGTACGGTTCAACTCCATTAGTTGAATGCAAGGAACAGAGAGAAGTTTCACAGATAGCTTCCGTGTAGTTCTCATGTGAACATTTTCCTTTTTCCACTATAGTCCTCTTAGCTCCCTGAATGTCCACTTGTATTTTCTACAGAAAGAGTGTGTCAGAACTGCTCAATCAAAACTGAGGTTCAACTCTGTTAGTTGAATGCAGAGAACAGTAAGAAGTTTCACAGATTTCTTCTGTGCAGCTTTTATTTGAAAATATTCCTTTTCCACTATAGGCCTCTTAGCGCCCTGAATGTCTAATTGCATTTACTACACAAAGAGTGTTTCAGAACTGCTCAGTCAAAACTAAGGTTCAACTCCGTTAGTTGAATGCACAGAACAGAGAGAAGTTTCACAGAAAGCTTCTGTGTAGTTTTTGTTTGAAGATATTCCCTTTTCCACTATAGGCCTCTTAGCGCCATGAATGGCCACTTGCATTTTCTACAGAAAGAGTGTTTCAGAACTGCTCAATCAAAACAAAGGTTCAACTCTGTTAGTTGAATGCACAGAACAGAAAGAAGTTTCACAGATTGCTTCTTTGTAGTTTTTGTTTGAAGATATTCCCTTTTCCATTATAGGCCTGTTAGCGCCCTGAATGTCCAATTGCATTTTCTACACAAAGAGTGTTTCAGAACTGCTCAATCAAAAGTAAGGTTAAACTCTGTTAGTTGAATGCACAGAACAGAAAGAAGTTTCACAGAATGTTTCTGTGTAGTTTTTATTTGAAGATATTACTTTTTCCGCTGTAAGCCTCTTAGCGCTCGGAAGGTCCACTTGCATTTTCTACAGAAAGAGTGTTTCAGAACTGCCCAATCAAAAGTGAGGTTCAACTCTGTTAGTTGAATGCACAGAACAGAAAGAAGTTTCACAGATTGATTCTTTGTAGTTTTTGATTGAAGATATTCCCTTTTCCACTATAGGCCTCTAAGCGCCATGAATGTCCACTTGCATTTTCTACAGAAAGAGTGTTTCAGAACTGTTCAATCTAAATTAAGGTTCAACTGTGTTAGTTTAAAGAACAGAACAGTAAGAAGTTTCACAGATTGCTTCTGTGTAGTTTTTATTTGAACATATTCATTTTTCCGCTATAGGCCTCTTAGCGCCCTGAATGTTCACTTGCATTTTCTACAGAAAGAGTGTTTCAGAACTGCTCAATAATAACTAAGGTTCAACACTGTTAGTTGAATGCACGGAACAGTAAGAAGTTTCGCAGATTGCTTCTGTGTGGTTTTTATTTGAAGATTTTCCTTTTTCCACTATAGGCCTCTTAGCTCCCTGAATGTCCAATTGCATTTTCTATAGAAAGGGTGTTTCAGAAGTGCTCAATCAAAAGTAAGGTTCAACTCTGTTAGACGAATGCAAAGAACAGAAGTTTCACAGAATGGTTCTGTGTAGTTTGTATTTGAAGGTATTACTTTTTCCGCTATAGGCCTCTTAGCGCTCCGAAGGCCCACTTGCATTTTCTACAGAAAGAGTGTTTCAGAACTTCTCAATCAAAAGTAAGGTTCAACTCCGTTAGTTGAATGCACAGAACAGAGAGAAGTTTCACAGATATCTTCTGTGCAGTTTTTATTTGTACTTATTCCTTTTTCCACTACAGGCCTCTTAGCGCCCTGAATGTCCAGTTGTATTTTCTACAGAAAGAGTGTTTCAGAACTGCTCAATCAAAACTCAGGTTCAACTCTGTTAGTTGAATGCACAGAACAGAAAGAAGTTTCACAGATTGCTTCTTTGTAGTTTTTGTTTGAAGATATACCCTTTTCCACTATAGGCCTCTTAGCGCCCTGAATGTCCACTTGCATTTTCTACAGAAAGAGTGTTTCAGAACTGTTCAATCAAAATTAAGTTTCAACTGTGTTAGTTTAAAGAACAGAACCGTAAGAAGTTTCACAGATTGCTTCTGTGTAGTTTTATTTGAAGGTATTCCTTTTTCCACCATAGGCCTCTTAGCGCCCCGAATGTCCACTTGCATTTTCTACAGAAAGGGTGTTTCGGAACTGCTCAATCAAAAGTAAGGTTGAACTCAGTTAATTGAATGCACAGAACTGTATGAAGTTTCACAGAGAGCTTCTTTGTAGTTTTTATTTGAACATATAACTTTTTCAACTATAGGCCTCTTAGCGCCCTGAATGTTCACTTGTATTTTCTGCAGAAAGATTTTTCATAACTGCTCAATATAAACTGAGGTTCAACTCTGTCAGTTGAATGCACAGGACAGTAAGAAGTTTCACAGATTGCTTCTGTGTAGTTTTTATGTGAACATATTCATTTTTCTGCTATAGGCCTCTTAGCGCCCTGAACGTTCACTTGCATTTTCTACAGAAAGAGTGTTTCAGAACTGCTCAATAATAACTAAGGTTCAACTCTGTTAGTTGAATGCACAGAAGAGTAAGAAGTTTCACAGATTGCTTCTGTGTGGTTTTTATTTGAAGATATTCCTTTTCCCACTATAGGCCTCTGAGCGCCCTGAATGTCCACTTGCATTTTCTACAGAAAGTGTGTTTCAGAACTGCTCAATAAAAACTACCGTTCAACTATGTTAGTTGAATGCACAAAACAGTAAGAAGTTTCGCAGATTGCTTCTGTGCAGTTTGTATTTGAAAATATTCCTTTTTCCACTATAGGCCTCTTAGCTCCCTGAATGTCCAATTGCATTTTCTATAGAAAGGGTGTTTCAGAAGTGCTCAATCAAAAGTAAGGTTCAACTCTGTTAGACGAATGCAAAGAACAGAAAGAAGTTTCACAGAATGCTTCTGGGTAGTTTGTATTTGAAGGTATTACTTTTTCCGCTATAGGCCTCTTAGCGCTCCGAAGGCCCACTTGCATTTTCTACAGAAAGAGTGTTTCAGAACTTCCCAATCAAAAGTAAGTTTCAACTCCGTTAGTTGAATGCACAGAACAGAGAGAAGTTTCACAGATAGCTTCTGTGTAGTTTTTATGTGAACTTTTTCCTTTTTCAACTATAGTCCTCTTAGCGCCCTGAATGTCCACTTGCATTATCTACAGAAAGAGTGTTTCAGAAATGCTCAATCAAAACGGAGGTTCAACTCTGTTAGTTGAATGCACAGAACAGTAAGCAGTTTCCCAGATTTCTTCTGTGCTGTATTTATTTGAAGTATTCCTTTTCCACTATAGGCCTCTTAGCGCCCTGAATGTCCAATTGCATTTTCTACAGAAAGAGTTTTCAGAACTGCTCAATCAAAAGTAAGGTTAAACTCTGTTAGTTGAATGCACAGAACAGAAAGTAGTTTCACAGAATGCTTCTGTGTAGTTTTTATTTGAAGATACTACTTTTTCCTCTGTAGGCCTCTTATCGCTCTGAATGTCCACTTGCATTTTCTACAGAAAGAGTGTTTCAGAACTGCTCAATCAAACGTAAGGTACAACGCTGTTAGTTGAATGCACAGAACAGAAAGAAGTTTCACAGATTGCTTCTCTGTAGTTTTTCTTTGAAGATATTCCTTTTTCTACTATGGGCCTCTTAGCGGCATGAATGTCCACTTGAATTTACTACAGAAAGAGTGTTTCAGAACTGCTCAATCAAAACTAAGGTTCAACTCTGTTAGTTGAATGCAGAGAACAGAGAGAAGTTTCACAGATATCTTCTGTGTAGTTTTTATTTGAACTTATTCCTTTTTCCACTATAGGCCTCTTAGCGCCCTGAATGTACACTTGTATTTTCTACAGAAAGAGTGTTTAGAACTGCTCAATCAAAACTAAGGTTCAACTCTGTCAGTTGAATGCACAGAACAGAAAGAAGTTTCACAGATTGCTTCTTTGTAGGTTTGTTTGAAGATATTCCCTTTTCCACTATAGGCCTCTTAGCGCCATGAATGTCCACTTGCATTTTCTACAGAAAGAGTGTTTCAGAACTCTTCAATCAAAATTAAGGTTCAACTGTGCTAGTTTAAAGAACAGAACCATAAGAAGTTTCACAGATTGCTTCTGTGTAGTTTTTATTTGAAGGTATTCCTTTTTCCACCGTAGGCCTCTAGCGCCCTGAATGTCCACTTGCATTTTCTACAGAAAGGGTGTTTCAGAACTGCTCAATCAAAAGTAAGGTTGAACTCTGTTAGTTGAATGCACAGAACTGTAAGAAGTTTCACAGATAGCTTCTTTGTAGTTTTTATTTGAACATATACCTTTTTCAACTATAGGCCTATTAGCGCCCTGAATGTTCACTTGCATTTTCTACAGAAAGAGTGTTTCAGAACTGCTCAATAAAAACTAAGGTTCAACTCTGTTAGTTGAATGCACAGAACAGTAAGAAGTTTCACAGATTGCTTCTGTGTGGTTTTTATTTGAAGATATTCCTTTTCCCACTATAGGCCTCTCAGTGCCCTGAATGTCCACTTGCATTTTCTACAGAAAGTGTGTTTCAGAACTGCTCATTAAAAACTACCATTCAACTATGTTAGTTGAATGCACAGAACAGTAAGAAATTTCACAGATTGCTTCTGTGAAGTTTTTATTTGAAAATATTCCTTTTTCCACTATAGGCCTCTTAGCTCCCTGAATGTCCAATTGCATTTTCTATAGAAAGGGTGTTTCAGAAGTGCTCAATCAAAAGTAAGATTCAACTCTGTTAGACGAATGCAAAGAACAGAAAGAAGTTTCACAGAATGCTTCTGTGTAGTTTGTATTTGAAGGTATTACTTTTTCTGCTATAGGCCTCTTAGCGCTCCGAATGTCCACTTGCATTTTCTACAGAAAGAGTGTTTCAGAACTTCTCAATCAAAAGTAAGGTTCAACTCCGTTACTTGAATGCACAGAACAGAGAGAAGTTTCACAGATAGCTTCTGTGTAGTTTTTATGTGAACTTTTTCCTTTTTCAACTATAGTCCTCTTAGCGCCCTGAATGTCCACTTGCATTATCTACAGAAAGAGTGTTTCAGAAATGCTCAATCAAAACTGAGGTTCAACTCTGTTAGTTGAATGCACAGAACAGTAAGCAGTTTCCCAGATTTCTTCTGTGCTGTATTTATTTGAAAATATTCCTTTTCCACTATAGGCCTCTTAGCGCCCTGAATGTCCAATTGCATTTTCTACAGAAAGAGTTTTTCAGAACTGCTCAATCAAAAGTAAGGTTAAACTCTGTTAGTTGAATGCACAGAACAGAAAGAAGTTTCACAGAATGCTTCTGTGTAGTTTTTATTTGAAGATACTACTTTTTCCTCTGTAGGCCTCTTATCGCTCTGAATGTCCACTTGCATTTTCTACAGAAAGAGTGTTTCAGAACTGCTCAATCAAAAGTAAGGTACAACGCTGTTAGTTGAATGCACAGAACAGAAAGAAGTTTCACAGATTGCTTCTCTGTAGTTTTTCTTTGAAGATATTCCTTTTTCTACTATGGGCCTCTTAGCGGCATGAATGTCCACTTGAATTTACTACAGAAAGAGTGTTTCAGAACTGCTCAATCAAAACTAAGGTTCAACTCTGTTAGTTGAATGCAGAGAACAGAGAGAAGTTTCACAGATATCTTCTGTGTAGTTTTTATTTGAACTTATTCCTTTTTCCACTATAGGCCTCTTAGCGCCCTGAATGTACACTTGTATTTTCTACAGAAAGAGTGTTTCAGAACTGCTCAATCAAAACTAAGGTTCAACTCTGTTAGTTGAATGCACAGAAGAGAAAGAAGTTTCACAGACTGCTTCTTTGTAGTTTTTGTTTGAAGATATTCCCTTTCCCACTATAGGCCTCTTAGCGCCATGAATGTCCACTTGCATTTTCTACAGAAAGTGTGTTTCAGAACTGTTCAATCAAAATTAAGGTTCAACTGTGTTAGTTTAAAGAACAGAACCATAAGAAGTTTCCTAGATTGCTTCTGTGTAGTTTTTATTTGAAGGTATACTTTTTTCCACGATAGGCCTCTTAGCGCCCTGAATGTCCACTTGCATTTTCTACAGAAAGGGTGTTTCAGAACTGCTCAATCAAAGTAAGGTTGAACTCTGTTAGTTGAATGCACAGAACTATAAGAAGTTTCACAGGTAGCTTCTTTGTAGTTTTTATTTGAACATACACCTTTTTCAACTATAGCCCTCTTAGCGCCCTGAATGTTCACTTGCATTTTCTGCAGAAAGAGTGTTTCATAACTGCTCAATATAAACTAAGGTTCAACTCTGTTAGTTGAATGCACAGAACAGTAAGAAGTTTCACAGATTGCTTCTGTGTAGTTTTTATTTGAACATATTCATTTTTCCGCTATAGGCCTCTTAGCGCCCTGAATGTTCACTTGAATTTTCTACAGAAAGATTGTTTCAGAACTGCTCAATAATAATTAAGGTTCAACTCTGTTAGTTGAATGCACAGAACAGTAAGAAGTTTCACAGCTTGCTTCTGTGTGGTTTTTATTTGAAGATATTCCTTTTCCCACTATAGGCCTCTCAGCGCCCTGAATGTCCACTTGCATTTTCTACAGAAAGAGTGTTTCAGAACTGCTCAATAAAAACTACTGTTCAACTATGTTAGTTGAATGCACAGAACAGTAAGAAGTTTCGCCGATTGCTTCTGTGCAGTTTTTATTTGAAAATATTCCTTTTTCCACTATAGGCCTATTAGCTCCCTGAATGTCCAATTGCATTTTCTATAGAAAGGGTGTTTCAGAAGTGCTCAATCAAAAGTAAGGTTCAACTCTGTTAGGTGAATGCAAAGAACAGAAAGAAGTTTCACAGAATGCTTCTGTGTAGTTCGTATTTGAAGGTATTACTTTTTCCGCTATAGGTCTCTTAGCGCTCCGAAGGTCCACTTGCATTTTCTACAGAAAGAGTGTTTCAGAACTGCTCAATCAAAAGTAAGGTTCAACTCTTTTAGTTGAATGCACAGAACAGAAAGAAGTTTCACTGATAGTTTCTTTGTAGTTTTTGTTTGAAGATATTCCCTTTTCCACTATAGGCCTCTTAGCGCCATGAATGTCCACTTGCATTTTATACAGAAAGAGTGTTTCAGAACTGTTCAATCAAAATTAAGGTTCAACTGTGTTAGTTTAAAGAACAGAACCATAAGAAGTTTCATAGATTGCTTCTGTGTAGTTTTTATTTGAAGGTATTCCTTTTTCCACCATAGGCCTCTTAGCGCCCTGAATGTCCACTTGCATTTTCTACAGAAAGAGTGTTTCAGAACTGCTCAATAAAAACTACTGTTCAACTATGTTAGTTGAATGCACAGAACAGTAAGAAGTTTCGCCGATTGCTTCTGTGCAGTTTTTATTTGAAAATATTCCTTTTTCCACTATAGGCCTATTAGCACCCTGAATGTCCAATTGCATTTTCTATAGAAAGGGTGTTTCAGAAGTGCTCAATCAAAAGTAAGGTTCAACTCTGTTAGATGAATGCAAAGAACAGAAAGAAGTTTCACAGAATGCTTCTGTGTAGTTTGTATTTGAAGGTATTACTTTTTCCGCTATAGGTCTCTTAGCGCTCCGAAGGTCCACTTGCATTTTCTACAGAAAGAGTGTTTCAGAACTTCTCAATCAAAAGTACGGTTCAACTCCATTAGTTGAATGCAAGGAACAGAGAGAAGTTTCACAGATAGCTTCCGTGTAGTTCTCATGTGAACATTTTCCTTTTTCCACTATAGTCCTCTTAGCCCCTGAATGTCCACTTGTATTTTCTACAGAAAGAGTGTGTCAGAACTGCTCAATCAAAACTGAGGTTCAACTCTGTTAGTTGAATGCAGAGAACAGTAAGAAGTTTCACAGATTTCTTCTGTGCAGCTTTTATTTGAAAATATTCCTTTTTCCACTATAGGCCTCTTAGCGCCCTGAATGTCTAATTGCATTTACTACACAAAGAGTGTTTCAGAACTGCTCAGTCAAAACTAAGGTTCAACTCCGTTAGTTGAATGCACAGAACAGAGAGAAGTTTCACAGAAAGCTTCTGTGTAGTTTTTGTTTGAAGATATTCCCTTTTCCACTATAGGCCTCTTAGCGCCATGAATGGCCACTTGCATTTTCTACAGAAAGAGTGTTTCAGAACTGCTCAATCAAAACAAAGGTTCAACTCTGTTAGTTGAATGCACAGAACAGAAAGAAGTTTCACAGATTGCTTCTTTGTAGTTTTTGTTTGAAGATATTCCCTTTTCCATTATAGGCCTGTTAGCGCCCTGAATGTCCAATTGCATTTTCTACACAAAGAGTGTTTCAGAACTGCTCAATCAAAAGTAAGGTTAAACTCTGTTAGTTGAATGCACAGAACAGAAAGAAGTTTCACAGAATGTTTCTGTGTAGTTTTTATTTGAAGATATTACTTTTTCCGCTGTAAGCCTCTTAGCGCTCGGAAGGTCCACTTGCATTTTCTACAGAAAGAGTGTTTCAGAACTGCCCAATCAAAAGTGAGGTTCAACTCTGTTAGTTGAATGCACAGAACAGAAAGAAGTTTCACAGATTGATTCTTTGTAGTTTTTGATTGAAGATATTCCCTTTTCCACTATAGGCCTCTAAGCGCCATGAATGTCCACTTGCATTTTCTACAGAAAGAGTGTTTCAGAACTGTTCAATCAAAATTAAGGTTCAACTGTGTTAGTTTAAAGAACAGAACAGTAAGAAGTTTCACAGATTGCTTCTGTGTAGTTTTTATTTGAACATATTCATTTTTCCGCTATAGGCCTCTTAGCGCCCTGAATGTTCACTTGCATTTTCTACAGAAAGAGTGTTTCAGAACTGCTCAATAATAACTAAGGTTCAACACTGTTAGTTGAATGCACGGAACAGTAAGAAGTTTCGCAGATTGCTTCTGTGTGGTTTTTATTTGAAGATTTTCCTTTTTCCACTATAGGCCTCTTAGCTCCCTGAATGTCCAATTGCATTTTCTATAGAAAGGGTGTTTCAGAAGTGCTCAATCAAAAGTAAGGTTCAACTCTGTTAGACGAATGCAAAGAACAGAAGTTTCACAGAATGGTTCTGTGTAGTTTGTATTTGAAGGTATTACTTTTTCCGCTATAGGCCTCTTAGCGCTCCGAAGGCCCACTTGCATTTTCTACAGAAAGAGTGTTTCAGAACTTCTCAATCAAAAGTAAGGTTCAACTCCGTTAGTTGAATGCACAGAACAGAGAGAAGTTTCACAGATATCTTCTGTGCAGTTTTTATTTGTACTTATTCCTTTTTCCACTACAGGCCTCTTAGCGCCCTGAATGTCCAGTTGTATTTTCTACAGAAAGAGTGTTTCAGAACTGCTCAATCAAAACTCAGGTTCAACTCTGTTAGTTGAATGCACAGAACAGAAAGAAGTTTCACAGATTGCTTCTTTGTAGTTTTTGTTTGAAGATATACCCTTTTCCACTATAGGCCTCTTAGCGCCATGAATGTCCACTTGCATTTTCTACAGAAAGAGTGTTTCAGAACTGTTCAATCAAAATTAAGTTTCAACTGTGTTAGTTTAAAGAACAGAACCGTAAGAAGTTTCACAGATTGCTTCTGTGTAGTTTTATTTGAAGGTATTCCTTTTTCCACCATAGGCCTCTTAGCGCCCCGAATGTCCACTTGCATTTTCTACAGAAAGGGTGTTTCGGAACTGCTCAATCAAAAGTAAGGTTGAACTCAGTTAATTGAATGCACAGAACTGTATGAAGTTTCACAGAGAGCTTCTTTGTAGTTTTTATTTGAACATATAACTTTTTCAACTATAGGCCTCTTAGCGCCCTGAATGTTCACTTGTATTTTCTGCAGAAAGATTTTTCATAACTGCTCAATATAAACTGAGGTTCAACTCTGTCAGTTGAATGCACAGGACAGTAAGAAGTTTCACAGATTGCTTCTGTGTAGTTTTTATGTGAACATATTCATTTTTCTGCTATAGGCCTCTTAGCGCCCTGAACGTTCACTTGCATTTTCTACAGAAAGAGTGTTTCAGAACTGCTCAATAATAACTAAGGTTCAACTCTGTTAGTTGAATGCACAGAAGAGTAAGAAGTTTCACAGATTGCTTCTGTGTGGTTTTTATTTGAAGATATTCCTTTTCCCACTATAGGCCTCTGAGCGCCCTGAATGTCCACTTGCATTTTCTACAGAAAGTGTGTTTCAGAACTGCTCAATAAAAACTACCGTTCAACTATGTTAGTTGAATGCACAAAACAGTAAGAAGTTTCGCAGATTGCTTCTGTGCAGTTTGTATTTGAAAATATTCCTTTTTCCACTATAGGCCTCTTAGCTCCCTGAATGTCCAATTGCATTTTCTATAGAAAGGGTGTTTCAGAAGTGCTCAATCAAAAGTAAGGTTCAACTCTGTTAGACGAATGCAAAGAACAGAAAGAAGTTTCACAGAATGCTTCTGGGTAGTTTGTATTTGAAGGTATTACTTTTTCCGCTATAGGCCTCTTAGCGCTCCGAAGGCCCACTTGCATTTTCTACAGAAAGAGTGTTTCAGAACTTCCCAATCAAAAGTAAGTTTCAACTCCGTTAGTTGAATGCACAGAACAGAGAGAAGTTTCACAGATAGCTTCTGTGTAGTTTTTATGTGAACTTTTTCCTTTTTCAACTATAGTCCTCTTAGCGCCCTGAATGTCCACTTGCATTATCTACAGAAAGAGTGTTTCAGAAATGCTCAATCAAAACGGAGGTTCAACTCTGTTAGTTGAATGCACAGAACAGTAAGCAGTTTCCCAGATTTCTTCTGTGCTGTATTTATTTGAAAGTATTCCTTTTCCACTATAGGCCTCTTAGCGCCCTGAATGTCCAATTGCATTTTCTACAGAAAGAGTTTTTCAGAACTGCTCAATCAAAAGTAAGGTTAAACTCTGTTAGTTGAATGCACAGAACAGAAAGTAGTTTCACAGAATGCTTCTGTGTAGTTTTTATTTGAAGATACTACTTTTTCCTCTGTAGGCCTCTTATCGCTCTGAATGTCCACTTGCATTTTCTACAGAAAGAGTGTTTCAGAACTGCTCAATCAAACGTAAGGTACAAGCTGTTAGTTGAATGCACAGAACAGAAAGAAGTTTCACAGATTGCTTCTCTGTAGTTTTTCTTTGAAGATATTCCTTTTTCTACTATGGGCCTCTTAGCGGCATGAATGTCCACTTGAATTTACTACAGAAAGAGTGTTTCAGAACTGCTCAATCAAAACTAAGGTTCAACTCTGTTAGTTGAATGCAGAGAACAGAGAGAAGTTTCACAGATATCTTCTGTGTAGTTTTTATTTGAACTTATTCCTTTTTCCACTATAGGCCTCTTAGCGCCCTGAATGTACACTTGTATTTTCTACAGAAAGAGTGTTTCAGAACTGCTCAATCAAAACTAAGGTTCAACTCTGTCAGTTGAATGCACAGAACAGAAAGAAGTTTCACAGATTGCTTCTTTGTAGTTTGTTTGAAGATATTCCCTTTCCACTATAGGCCTCTTAGCGCCATGAATGTCCACTTGCATTTTCTACAGAAAGAGTGTTTCAGAACTCTTCAATCAAAATTAAGGTTCAACTGTGCTAGTTTAAAGAACAGAACCATAAGAAGTTTCACAGATTGCTTCTGTGTAGTTTTTATTTGAAGGTATTCCTTTTTCCACCGTAGGCCTCTAGCGCCCTGAATGTCCACTTGCATTTTCTACAGAAAGGGTGTTTCAGAACTGCTCAATCAAAAGTAAGGTTGAACTCTGTTAGTTGAATGCACAGAACTGTAAGAAGTTTCACAGATAGCTTCTTTGTAGTTTTTATTTGAACATATACCTTTTTCAACTATAGGCCTATTAGCGCCCTGAATGTTCACTTGCATTTTCTACAGAAAGAGTGTTTCAGAACTGCTCAATAAAAACTAAGGTTCAAATCTGTTAGTTGAATGCACAGAACAGTAAGAAGTTTCACAGATTGCTTCTGTGTGGTTTTTATTTGAAGATATTCCTTTTCCCACTATAGGCCTCTCAGTGCCCTGAATGTCCACTTGCATTTTCTACAGAAAGTGTGTTTCAGAACTGCTCATTAAAAACTACCATTCAACTATGTTAGTTGAATGCACAGAACAGTAAGAAGTTTCTCAGATTGCTTCTGTGAAGTTTTTATTTGAAAATATTCCTTTTTCCACTATAGGCCTCTTAGCTCCCTGAATGTCCAATTGCATTTTCTATAGAAAGGGTGTTTCAGAAGTGCTCAATCAAAAGTAAGATTCAACTCTGTTAGACGAATGCAAAGAACAGAAAGAAGTTTCACAGAATGCTTCTGTGTAGTTTGTATTTGAACATATTACTTTTTCTGCTATAGGCCTCTTAGCGCTCCGAATGTCCACTTGCATTTTCTACAGAAAGAGTGTTTCAGAACTTCTCAATCAAAAGTAAGGTTCAAATCCGTTACTTGAATGCACAGAACAGAGAGAAGTTTCACAGATAGCTTCTGTGTAGTTTTTATGTGAACTTTTTCCTTTTTCAACTATAGTCCTCTTAGCGCCCTGAATGTCCACTTGCATTATCTACAGAAAGAGTGTTTCAGAAATGCTCAATCAAAACTGAGGTTCAACTCTGTTAGTTGAATGCACAGAACAGTAAGCAGTTTCCCAGATTTCTTCTGTGCTGTATTTATTTGAAAATATTCCTTTTCCACTATAGGCCTCTTAGCGCCCTGAATGTCCAATTGCATTTTCTACAGAAAGAGTTTTTCAGAACTGCTCAATCAAAAGTAAGGTTAAACTCTGTTAGTTGAATGCACAGAACAGAAAGAAGTTTCACAGAATGCTTCTGTGTAGTTTTTATTTGAAGATACTACTTTTTCCCTGTAGGCCTCTTATCGCTCTGAATGTCCACTTGCATTTTCTACAGAAAGAGTGTTTCAGAACTGCTCAATCAAAAGTAAGGTACAACGCTGTTAGTTGAATGCACAGAACAGAAAGAAGTTTCACAGATTGCTTCTCTGTAGTTTTCTTTGAAGATATTCCTTTTTCTACTATGGGCCTCTTAGCGGCATGAATGTCCACTTGAATTTACTACAGAAAGAGTGTTTCAGAACTGCTCAATCAAAACTAAGGTTCAACTCTGTTAGTTGAATGCAGAGAACAGAGAGAAGTTTCACAGATATCTTCTGTGTAGTTTTTATTTGAACTTATTCCTTTTTCCACTATAGGCCTCTTAGCGCCCTGAATGTACACTTGCATTTTCTACAGAAAGAGTGTTTCATAACTGCTCAATAAAAACTAAGGTTCAACTCTGTTAGTTGAATGCACAGAACAGTAAAAAGTTTCACAGACTGCTTCTTTGTAGTTTTTGTTTGAAGATATTCCCTTTCCCACTATAGGCCTCTTAGCGCCATGAATGTCCACTTGCATTTTCTACAGAAAGTGTGTTTCAGAACTGTTCAATCAAAATTAAGGTTCAACTGTGTTAGTTTAAAGAACAGAACCATAAGAAGTTTCCAGATTGCTTCTGTGTAGTTTTTATTTGAAGGTATACTTTTTCCACATAGGCCTCTTAGCGCCCTGAATGTCCACTTGCATTTTCTACAGAAAGGGTGTTTCAGAACTGCTCAATCAAAGTAAGGTTGAACTCTGTTAGTTGAATGCACAGAACTATAAGAAGTTTCACAGGTAGCTTCTTTGTAGTTTTTATTTGAACATATTCCTTTTTCAACTATAGGCCTCTTAGCGCCCTGAATGTTCACTTGCATTTTCTGCAGAAAGAGTGTTTCATAACTGCTCAATATAAACTAAGGTTCAACTCTGTTAGTTGAATGCACAGAACAGTAAGAAGTTTCACAGATTGCTTCTGTGTAGTTTTTATTTGAACATATTCATTTTTCCGCTATAGGCCTCTTAGCGCCCTGAATGTTCACTTGCATTTTCTACAGAAAGATTGTTTCAGAACTGCTCAATAATAATAAGGTTCAACTCTGTTAGTTGAATGCACAGAACAGTAAGAAGTTTCACAGCTTGCTTCTGTGTGGTTTTTATTTGAAGATATTCCTTTTCCCACTATAGGCCTCTCAGCGCCCTGAATGTCCACTTGCATTTTCTACAGAAAGAGTGTTTCAGAACTGCTCAATAAAAACTACGTTCAACTATGTTAGTTGAATGCACAGAACAGTAAGAAGTTTCGCGATTGCTTCTGTGCAGTTTTTATTTGAAAATATTCCTTTTTCCACTATAGGCCTATTAGCTCCCTGAATGTCCAATTGCATTTTCTATAGAAAGGGTGTTTCAGAAGTGCTCAATCAAAAGTAAGGTTCAACTCTGTTAGGTGAATGCAAAGAACAGAAAGAAGTTTCACAGAATGCTTCTGTGTAGTTGTATTTGAAGGTATTACTTTTTCCGCTATAGGCTCTTAGCGCTCCGAAGGTCCACTTGCATTTTCTACAGAAAGAGTGTTTCAGAACTTCTCAATCAAAAGTAAGGTTCAACTCCATTAGTTGAATGCACAGAACAGAGAGAAGTTTCACAGATAGCTTCCGTGTAGTTTTTACGTGAACTTTTTCCTTTTTCCACTATAGTCCTCTTAGCGCGCTGAATGTCCACTTGTATTTTCTACAGAAAGAGTGTTTAGAACTGCTCAATCAAAACTGAGGTTCAACTCTGTTAGTTGAATGCACAGAACAGTAAGAAGTTTCACAGATTTCTTCTGTGCAGTTTTTATTTGAAAATATTCCTTTTCCACTATAGGCTCTTAGCGCCCTGAATGTCCAATTGCATTTTCTACAGAAAGAGTGTTTCAGAACTGCTCAATAAAAGTAAGGTTAAACTCTGTTAGTTGAATGCACAGAACAGAAAGAAGTTTCACAGAATGCTCTGTGTAGTTTTTATTTGAAGATATTACTTTTTCCGCTATAGGCCTCTTAGCGCTTCGAAGGTCCACCTGCATTTTCTACAGAAAGAGTGTTTCAGAACTGCTCAATCAAAAGTAAGGTTCAACTCTTTAGTTGAATGCACAGAACAGAAAGAAGTTTCACTGATTTTCTTTGTAGTTTTTTTTGAAGATATTCCTTTTCCATATAGGCCTCTTAGCGCCATGAATGTCCACTTGCATTTTATACAGAAAGAGTGTTTCAGAACTGTTCAATCAAAATTAAGGTTCAACTGTGTTAGTTTAAAGAACAGAACCATAAGAAGTTTCATAGATTGCTTCTGTGTAGTTTTTATTTGAAGGTATTCCTTTTTCCACCATAGGCCTCTTAGCGCCCTGAATGTCCACTTTCATTTTCTACAGAAAGGGTGTTTCAGAACTGCTCAATCAAAAGTAAGGTTGAACTCTGTTAGTTGAATGCACAGAACTGTAAGAAGTTTCACAGATAGCTTCTTTGTAGTTTTTATTTGAACATATACCTTTTTCAACTATAGGCCTTTTAGCGCCCTGAATGTTCACTTGCATTTTCTGTAGAAGAGTGTTTCATAACTGCTCAATATAAATTAAGGTTCAACTCTGTTAGTTGAGTGCACAGAACAGTAAGAAGTTTCACAGATTGCTTCTGTGTAGTTTTTATTTGAACATATTCATTTTTCCGCTATAGGCCTCTTAGCGCCCTGAATGTTCACTTGCATTTTCAACAGAAAGATGTTTCAGAACTGCTCAATAATAACTAAGGTTCAACTCTGTTAGTTGAATGCACAGAACAGTAAGAAGTTTCACAGCTTGCTTCTGTGTGGTTTTTATTTGAAGATATTCCTTTTCCCACTATAGGCTCTCAGCGCCCTGAATGTCCACTTGCATTTTCTACAGAAAGAGTGTTTCAGAACTGCTCAATAAAAACTACCTTCAACTATGTTAGTTGAATGCACAGAACAGTAAGAAGTTTCGCCGATTGCTTCTGTGCAGTTTTTATTTGAAAATATTCCTTTTTCCACTATAGGCCTTTAGCACCCTGAATGTCCAATTGCATTTTCTATAGAAAGGGTGTTTCAGAAGTGCTCAATCAAAAGTAAGGTTCAACTCTGTTAGATGAATGCAAAGAACAGAAAGAAGTTTCACAGAATGCTTCTGTGTAGTTTGTATTTGAAGGTATTACTTTTTCCGCTATAGGCTCTTAGCGCTCCGAAGGTCCACTTGCATTTTCTACAGAAAGAGTGTTTCAGAACTTCTCAATCAAAAGTACGGTTCAACTCCATTAGTTGAATGCAAGAACAGAGAGAAGTTTCACAGATAGCTTCCGTGTAGTTTCATGTGAACATTTTCCTTTTTCCACTATAGTCCTCTTAGCGCCCTGAATGTCCACTTGTATTTTCTACAGAAAGAGTGTGTCAGAACTGCTCAATCAAAACTGAGGTTCAACTCTGTTAGTTGAATGCAGAGAACAGTAAGAAGTTTCACAGATTTCTTCTGTGCAGCTTTTATTTGAAAATATTCCTTTTCCACTATAGGCCTCTTAGCGCCCTGAATGTCTAATTGCATTTACTACACAAAGAGTGTTTCAGAACTGCTCAGTCAAAACTAAGGTTCAACTCCGTTAGTTGAATGCACAGAACAGAGAGAAGTTTCACAGAAGCTTCTGTGTAGTTTTTGTTTGAAGATATTCCTTTTCCACTATAGGCCTCTTAGCGCCATGAATGGCCACTTGCATTTTCTACAGAAAGAGTGTTTCAGAACTGCTCAATCAAAACAAAGGTTCAACTCTGTTAGTTGAATGCACAGAACAGAAAGAAGTTTCACAGATTGCTTCTTTGTAGTTTTTGTTTGAAGATATTCCCTTTTCCATTATAGGCCTGTTAGCGCCCTGAATGTCCAATTGCATTTTCTACACAAAGAGTGTTTCAGAACTGCTCAATCAAAAGTAAGGTTAAACTCTGTTAGTTGAATGCACAGAACAGAAAGAAGTTTCACAGAATGTTTCTGTGTAGTTTTTATTTGAAGATATTACTTTTTCCGCTGTAAGCCTCTTAGCGCTCGGAAGGTCCACTTGCATTTTCTACAGAAAGAGTGTTTCAGAACTGCCCAATCAAAAGTGAGGTTCAACTCTGTTAGTTGAATGCACAGAACAGAAAGAAGTTTCACAGATTGATTCTTTGTAGTTTTTGATTGAAGATATTCCCTTTTCCACTATAGGCCTCTAAGCGCCATGAATGTCCACTTGCATTTTCTACAGAAAGAGTGTTTCAGAACTGTTCAATCTAAATTAAGGTTCAACTGTGTTAGTTTAAAGAACAGAACAATAAGAAGTTTCACAGATTGCTTCTGTGTAGTTTTTATTTGAACATATTCATTTTTCCGCTATAGGCCTCTTAGCGCCCTGAATGTTCACTTGCATTTTCTACAGAAAGAGTGTTTCAGAACTGCTCAATAATAACTAAGGTTCAACACTGTTAGTTGAATGCACGGAACAGTAAGAAGTTTCGCAGATTGCTTCTGTGTGGTTTTTATTTGAAGATTTCCTTTTCCACTATAGGCCTCTTAGCTCCCTGAATGTCCAATTGCATTTTCTATAGAAAGGGTGTTTCAGAAGTGCTCAATCAAAAGTAAGGTTCAACTCTGTTAGACGAATGCAAAGAACAGAAGTTTCACAGAATGGTTCTGTGTAGTTTGTATTTGAAGGTATTACTTTTTCCGCTATAGGCCTCTTAGCGCTCCGAAGGCCCACTTGCATTTTCTACAGAAAGAGTGTTTCAGAACTTCTCAATCAAAAGTAAGGTTCAACTCCGTTAGTTGAATGCACAGAACAGAGAGAAGTTTCACAGATATCTTCTGTGCAGTTTTTATTTGACTTATTCCTTTTCCACTACAGGCCTCTTAGCGCCCTGAATGTCCAGTTGTATTTTCTACAGAAAGAGTGTTTCAGAACTGCTCAATCAAAACTCAGGTTCAACTCTGTTAGTTGAATGCACAGAACAGAAAGAAGTTTCACAGATTGCTTCTTTGTAGTTTTTGTTTGAAGATATACCCTTTTCCACTATAGGCCTCTTAGCGCCCTGAATGTCCACTTGCATTTTCTACAGAAAGAGTGTTTCAGAACTGCTCAATCAAAACTCAGGTTCAACTCTGTTAGTTGAATGCACAGAACAGAAGAAGTTTCACAGATTGCTTCTTGTAGTTTTTTTTGAATATTACCTTTTCCACTATAGGCCTCTTAGCGCCATGAATGTCCACTTGCATTTTCTACAGAAATAGTGTTTCAGAACTGATCAATCAAAATTAAGTTTAACTTGTTAGTGAGACCTAGGTTCACAGATTGCTTTTGTAGTTTTATTTGAAGGTATTCCTTTTTCCACCATAGGCCTCTTAGCGCCCGAATGTCCACTTGCATTTTCTACAGAAAGGGTGTTTCGAAACTGCTCAATCAAAAGTAAGGTTGAACTCAGTTAATTGAATGCACAGAACTGTATGAAGTTTCACAGAAGCTTCTTTTAGTTTTTATTTGAACATATAACTTTTTCAACTATAGGCCTCTTAGCGCCCTGAATGTTCACTTGTATTTTCTGCAGAAAGATTTTCATAACTGCTCAATATAAACTGAGGTTCAACTCTGTCAGTTGAATGCACAGACAGTAAGAAGTTTCACAGATTGCTTCTGTGTAGTTTTTGTGAACATATTCATTTTCTGCTATAGGCCTCTTAGCGCCCTGAACGTTCACTGCATTTTCTACAGAAAGAGTGTTTCAGAACTGCTCAATAATAACTAAGGTTCAACTCTGTTAGTTGAATGCACAGAAGAGTAAGAAGTTTCACAGATTGCTTCTGTGTGTTTTATTTGAAGATATTCCTTTCCCACTATAGGCCTCTGAGCGCCCTGAATGTCCACTTGCATTTTCTACAGAAAGTGTGTTCAGAACTGCTCAATAAAAACTACCGTTCAACTATGTTAGTTGAATGCACAAACAGTAAGAAGTTTCGCAGATTGCTTCTGTGCAGTTTGTATTTGAAAATATTCCTTTTTCCACTATAGGCCTCTTAGCTCCCTGAATGTCCAATTGCATTTTCTATAGAAAGGGTGTTTCAGAAGTGCTCAATCAAAAGTAAGGTTCAACTCTGTTAGACGAATGCAAAGAACAGAAGTTTCACAGAATGCTTCTGTGTAGTTTGTATTGAAGGTATACTTTTCCGCTATAGGCCTCTTAGCGCTCCGAAGTCCCACTTGCATTTTCTACAGAAAGAGTGTTTCAGAACTTCTCAATCAAAAGTAAGGTTCAACTCCGTTAGTTGAATGCACAGAACAGAGAGAAGTTTCACAGATAGCTTCTGTGTAGTTTTTATTTGTACTTATTCCTTTTTCCACTACAGCCTCTTAGCGCCCTGAATGTCCATTGTATTTTCTACAGAAAGAGTGTTTCAGAACTGCTCAATCAAAACTAGGTTCAACTCTGTTAGTTGAATGCACAGAACAGAAAGAAGTTCACAGATTGCTTCTGTGCTAGTTTTGTTTGAAGATATACCTTTTCCACTATAGGCCTCTTAGCGCCATGAATGTCCACTGCATTTTCTACAGAAAGAGTGTTTCAGAACTGCTCAATCAAAAGTAAGGTTAAAACTCTGTTAGTTGAATGCACAGAACAGAAAGAAGTTTCACAGAATGCTTCTGTGTAGTTTTTATTGAAGATACTACTTTTCCTCTGTAGGCCTCTTATCGCTCGAATTCCACTTGCATTTTCTACAGAAAGAGTGTTTCAGAACTCTCAAATCAAAGTAAGGTACAACGCTGTAGTTGAAGCACAGAACAGAAAAAGTTTTCACAGATTGCTTCTCTGTAGTTTTCTTTGAAGAGATATTCCTTTTTCTACTATGGCCTCTTAGCGCCATGAATGTCCACTTGATTTACTACAGAAAGAGTGTTTCAGAACTGCTCAATCAAAACTAAGGTTCAACTCTGTTAGTTGAATGCAGAGAACAGAGAGAGTTCACAAGATATCTTCTGTGTAGTTTTTATTTGAACTTATTCCTTTTTCCACTATAGGCCCTCTTACGCCCTGAATGTACACTTGTATTTTCTACAGAAAGAGTGTTTCAGAACTGCTCAATCAAAACTAAGGTTCAACTCTTTAGTTGAATGCACAGAACAGAAAGAAGTTTCACAGACTGCTTCTTGTAGTTTTGTTTGAAGATATTCCCTTTCCACTATAGGCCTCTTAGCGCCATGTATGTCCACTTGCATTTCTACAGAAAGGTGTTTCAGAACTGTTCAATCAAAATTAAGGTTCAACTGTGTTAGTTTAAAGAACAGAACCATAAGAAGTTTCACAGATTGCTTCTGTGTAGTTTTTATTTGAAGGTATTCCTTTTTCCACATAGGCCTCTTAGGCGCCCTGAATGTCCACTTGCATTTTCTACAGAAAGGGTGTTTCAGAACTGCTCAATCAAAAGTAAGGTTGAACTCTGTTAGTTGAATGCACAGAAACTGTAAGAAGTTTCACAGATAGCTTCTTTGTAGTTTTATTTGAACATAACCTTTTCAACTATAGCCTCTTAGCCCCAATGTTCACTTGCATTTCTGCAGAAAGAGTGTTTCATTAACTGCTCAATATTAAACTAAGGTTCAACTCTGTTAGTTGAATGCACAGGAACAGTAAAGAAGTTTCACAGATTGCTTCTGTGTAGTTTTTATTTGAACATATTCATTTTTCCGCTATAGGCCTCTTAGCGCCCTGAATGTTCACTTGATTTTCTACAGAAAGATTTTTCAGGAACTGCTCAAAATAACTAAGGTTCAACTCTGTTAGTTGAATGCACAGAACAGTAAGAAGTTTCACAGCTTGCTTCTGTGGTTTTATTTGAAGATATTCCTTTTCCCACTATAGGCCTCTCAGCGCCCTGAATGTCCACTTGCATTTTCTACAGAAAGAGTGTTTCAGAACTGCTCAATAAAAACTACTGTTCAACTATGTTTAGTTGAATGCACAGAACAGTAAGAAGTTTCGCCGATTGCTTCTGTGCAGTTTTTATTTGAAAATATTCCTTTTTCCACTATAGCCTATTAGCTCCCTGAATGTCCAATTGCATTTTCTATAGAAAGGGTGTTTCAGAAGTGCTCAATCAAAAAGTAAGGTTCAACTCTGTTAGGTGAATGCAAAGAACAGAAAGAAGTTTCACAGAATGCTTCTGTGTAGTTCGTATTTGAAGGTAATTACTTTTTCCGCTATAGGTCTCTTAGCGCTCCGAAGGTCCACTTGCATTTTCTACAGAAAGAGTGTTTCAGAACTTCTCAATCAAAGTACGGTTCAAACTCCATTAGTTGAATGCACAGAACAGAGAGAAGTTTCACTGATAGCTTCCGTGTTAGTTTTTACGTTGAAACTTTTTCCTTTTCACTAGAGTCCTCTTAGCGCGCTGAATGTCCACTTGTATGTTCTACAGAAAGAGTGTTTAAGAACTGCTCAATCAAAACGAGGTCAACTCTGTTAGTTGAATGCACAGAACAGTAAGAAGTTTAACAGATTTCTTCTGTCAGTTTTTATTTGAAAATATTCCTTTTCCACTATAGGACTCTTAGCGCCTGAATGTCCAATTGCATTTTCTACAGAAAGAGTGTTTCAGAACTGCTCAATAAACAGTAAGGTTAAACTCTGTTAGTTGAATGCACAGAACAGAAAGAAGTTTCACAGAATGCCTCTGTGTAGTTTTTTTGAAGATATTTTCCCTTTTCCATCATATAGGCCACTTAGCGCCATGAATGCCATTGCATTTTCTACAGAAAAGAGTGTTTCAGAACTGCTCAATCAAAACAAAGGTTCAACTCTGTTAGTTGAATGCACAGAACAGAAAGAAGTTTCA
>NW_022096816.1:0-41349 GCF_006542625.1 Nomascus leucogenys
ATGGCCAGTGATGATGAGCATTTCTTCATGTTTTTTTTGTTTGTTTGTTTTGTTTTTTGTTTTTTTTTTTTGAGCAGTGGCAAGATTTATTGTAAGGAGTGAAAGAACAAAGCTTCCACAGTTTGAACGGGACCCGAACGGATTGCCACTGCTGGCTCGGGCAGCCTGTTTTTATTCTTTTTTTTTTTTTTTTTTTTTTTTTCAGATGGGTTTTTTTTTTTTTTTTTTATTATACTTTAGGGTTTTAGGTACATGTGCACAATGTGCAGGTTTGTTACATATGTATCCATGTGCCATGTTGATTTCCTGCACCCATTAACTCGTCATTTAGCATTAGGTGTATCTCCTAATGCTGTCCCTCCCCCCCCCCCACCCCACAACAGTCCCCGGAGTGTGATGTTCACCTTCCTGTGTCATGAGTTCTCATTGTTCAATTCCCACCTATGAGTGAGAACATGCAGGTGTTTGGTTTTTGTCCTTGCATAGTTTACTGAGAATGATGTTTTCCAGTTTCATCCATGTCCCTACAAAGGACACAAACTCATCATTTTTTATGGCTGCATAGTATTCCATGGTGTATATGTGCCACATTTTCTTAATCCAGTCTATCGTTGTTGGACATTTGGGTTGGTTTCCAACTCTTTGCTATTGTGAATAGTGCCGCAATAAACATACGTGTGCATGTGTCTTATAGCAGCATGATTTATAGTCCTTTGGGTATATACCCAGTAATGGATGGCTGGGTCAAATGGTATTTCTAGTTCGAGATCCCTGAGGAATCGCCACACTGACTTCCACAATGGTTGAACTAGTTTACAATCCCACCAACAGTGTAAAAGTGTTCTATTTCTCCACATCCTCTCCAGCACCTGTTGTTTCCTGATTTTTTAATGATGGCCATTCTAACTGGTGTGAGATGGTATCTCACTGTGGTTTTGATTTGCATTTCTCTGATGGCCAGTGATGATGAGCATTTCTTCATGTGTTTTCTGGCTGCATAAATGTCTTCTTTTGAGAAGTGTCTGTTCATGTCCTCTGCCCACTTTTTGATGGGGTTGTTTGTTTTTTTCTTGAAAATTTGTTTGAGTTCGTTATAGATTCTGGATATTAGCCCTTTGTCAGATGAGTAGGTTGCAAAAATTTTCTCCCCATTCTGTAGGTTGCCTGTTTCATTCTGATGATAGTTTCTTTGCTGTGCAGAAGCCTTTAGTTTAATGAGATCCCATTTGTCGATTTTGGCTTTTGTTGCCATTGCTTTTGGTGTTTTAGACATGAAGTCCTTGCCCACGCCTATGTCCTGAATGGTATTGCCTAGGTTTTCTTGTAGGATTTTAATGGTTTTAGGTCTAACATATAAGTCTTTAATCCATCTTGAATTAATTTTTGTATAAGGTGTAGGAAGGGATCCAGTTTCAGCTTTCTACATATGGCTAGCCAGTTTTCCCAGCACCATTTATTAAATAGGGAATCCTTTCCCATTTCTTATTTTTGTCAGGTTTGTCAAAGATCAGATAGTTGTAGCTATGCGGCATCATTTCTGAGGGCTCTGTTCTGTTCCATTGATCTATGTCTCTGTTGTGGTACCAGTACCATGCTGTTTTGTACTGTAGCCTTGTAGTATAGTTTAAAGTCAGGTAGCGTGATGCCTCCAGCTTTGTTCTTTTGGCTTAGGATTGACTTGGCGATGCGGGCTCTTTTTCGGTTCCATATGAACTTTAAAGTAGTTTTTTCCAATTCTGTGAAGAAAGTCATTGGTAGCTTGATGGGGATGGCATTGAATCTATAAATTACCTTGGGCAGTATGGCCATTTTCACGATATGATTCTTCCAACCCATGAGCATGGAATGTTCTTCCATTTGTTTGTATCCTCTTTTATTTCATTGAGCAGTGGTTTGTAGTTCTCCTTGAAGAGGTCCTTCACATCCCTTGTAAGTTGGATTCCTAGGTATTTTATTCTCTTTGAAGCAATTGTGAATGGGAGTTTCACTCATGATTGGCTCTCTGTTTGTCTGTTATTGGTGTACAAGAATGCTTGTGATTTTGTACATTAATTTTGTATCCTGAGACTTCGCTGAAGTTGCTAATCAGCTTAAGGAGATTTTGGGCTGAGACAATGGGGTTTTCTAGATATACAATCATGTCATCTGCAAACAGGGACAATTTGACTTCCTCTTTCCTAATTGAACACCTTTTATTTCCTTCTCCTGCCTGATTGCTCTGGCCAGAACTTCCAGCACTATGTTGAACAGGAGCGGTGAGAGAGGGCATCCCTGTCTTGTGCCAGTTTCAGAGGGAATGCTTCCAGTTTTGCCCATTCAGTATGATATTGGCTGTGGGTTTGTCGTAGATAGCTCTTATTATTTTGAGATACGTCCCATCAATACCTAATTTATTGAGAGTTTTTAGCATGAAGGGTTGTTGAATTTTGTCAAAGGCCTTTTCTGCATCTATTGAGATAATCATGTGGTTTTTGTCTTTGGTTCTGTTTATATGTTGGATTACATTTATTGATTTGCGTATGTTGAACCAGCCTTGCATCCCAGGGAGAAGCCCACTTGATCATGGTGGATAAGCTTTTTGATGTGCTGCTGGATTCGGTTTGCCAGTATTTTATTGAGGATTTTTGCATCAATGTTCATCAAGGATATTGGTCTGAAATTCTCTTTTTTGGTTATGTCTCTGCCAGGTTTTGGTATCAGGACGATGCTGGCTTCATAAAATGTGTTAGGGAGGATTCCCTCTTTTTCTATCGATTGGAATAGTTTCAGAAGGAATGGTACCAGTTCCTCCTTGTACCTCTGGTAGAATTCGGCTGTGAATCCATCAGGTCCTGGACTCTTTTTAGTTGGTAAGCTATTGATTATTGCCACAATTCAGAGCTGTTATTGGTCTATTCAGAGATTCAACTTCTTCCTGGTTAGTCTTGGGAGGGTGTATTTGTTGAGGAATTTATCCATTTCTTCTAGATTTTCTCGTTTATTTGCATAGAGGTGTTGTAGTATTCTCTGATGGTAGATTGTATTTCTGTGGGATCGGTGGTGATATCCCCTTTTTCGTTTTTTATTGCATCTATTTGATTCTTCTCTCTTTTCTTCTTTATTAGTCTTGCTAGCGGTCCATCAATTTGTTGATCTTTTCAAAAAACCAGCTCCTGGATTCATTAATTTTTTGAAGGGTTTTTTGTGTCTCTATTTCCTTCAGTTCTGCTCTGATTTTAGTTATTTCTAGCCTTCTGCTAGCTTTTGAATGTGTTTGCTCTTGCTTTTCTAGTTCTTTTAATTGTGATGTTAGGGAGTCAATTTTGGATCTTTCCTGCTTTCTCTTGTGGGCATTTAGTGCTATAAATTTCCCTCTACACACTGCTTTGAATGTGTCCCAGAGATTCTGGTATGTTGTGTCTTTGTTCTCGTTGGTTTCAAAGAACATCTTTATTTCTGCCTTCATTTCATTATGTACCCAATAGTCATTCAGGAGCAGGTTGTTCAGTTTCCATGTAGTAGAGCGGTTTTGAGTGAGTTTCTTAATCCTGAGTTCTAGTTTGATTGCACTGTGGTCTGAGAGACAGTTTGTTATAATTTCTGTTCTTTTACATTTGCTGAGGAGAGCTTTACTTCCAACTATGTGGTCAATTTTGGAATAGGTGTGGTGTGGTGCTGAAAAAAATGTATATTCTGTTGACTTGGGTGGAGAGTTCTGTAGATGTCTATTAGGTCCACTTTATGTAGAGCTGAGTTCAATTCCTGGATATCCTTGTTAACTTTCTGTCTCGTTGATCTGTCTAATGCTGACAGTGGGGTGTTAAAATCTCCCATTATTATTGTGTGGGAGTTTAAGTCCTTTGTAGGTCACTCAGGACTTGCTTTATGAATCTGGGTGCTCCTGTGTTGGGTGCATATATATTTAGGATAGTTAGCTCTTCTTGATGAATTGATCCCTTTACCATTATGTAATGGCCTTCTTTGTCTCTTTTGATCTTTGTTGGTTTAAAGTCTATTTATCAGAGACTAGGATTGCAACCCTGCCTTTTTTTGTTTTCCAGTTGCTTGATAGATCTTCCTCCATCCCTTTATTTTGAGTCTATGTGTGTCTCTGCACGTGAGATGGGTTTCCTGAATACAGCACACTGATGGGTCCTGACTCCTTATCCAGTTTGCCAGTCTGTGTCTTTTGATTGGAGCATTTAGCCCATTTACATTTAACGTTAATATTGTTATGTGTGAATCTGATCCTGTCATTATGATGTTAGTTGGTTATTTTTGCTCGTTAGTTGCTATAGTTTCTTCCTAGTCTCGATGTCTTTACAATTTGGCATGTTTTTGCAGTGGCTGGTACCGGTTGTTCCTTTCCATGTTTAGTGCTTCCTTCAGGAGCTCTTTTAGGGCAGGCCTGGTGGTGACAAAATCACTCAGCGTTTGCTTGTCTGTAAGTGTTTTATTTCTCCTTCACTTATGAAGCTTAGTTTGGCGGGATAGGAGATTCTGGGTTGAAAATTCTTTTCTTTAAGAATGTTGAATATCGGCCCCCACTCTCTTCTGGCTTGTAGAGTTTCTGCTGAGAGATCAGCTGTTAGTCTGATGGGCTTCCCTTTGTGGGTAACCCGACCTTTCTCTCTGGCTGCCCTTAACATTTTTTCTTTCATTTCAACTTTGGTGAATCTGACAATAATGTGTCTTGGAGTTGCCCTTCTCGAGGAGTATCTTTGTGGCGTTCTCTGTATTTCCTGAATCTGAATGCTGGCCTGCCTTGCTAGATTGGGGAAGTTCTCCTGGATAATATCTTGCAGAGTGTTTTCCAACTTGGTTCCATTCTCCCCATCATTTTCAGGTACACCAATCAGACGTAGGTTTGGTCTTTTCACATAGTCCCAAATTTCTTGGAGGCTTTGTTCATTTCTTTTTTATCCTTTTTTCTCTAAACTTCCCTTCTCTTTCATTTCATTCATTTCATCTTCCATCAGCGATACCTTTCTTCCAGTTGGTCGCATCTGCTACTGAGGCTTCTGCAATCTTCACGTAGTTCTCGAAACTTGGCTTTCACCTCCATCGGCTCCTTGAAGCCCTTCTCTCCATTGGTTATTCTAGTTATCCATTCTTCTAATTTTTTTCAAAGTTTTTAACTTCTTTGCTGTTGTTTTGAATTTCCTCTCGTAGCTCAGAGTAGTTTGATCGTCTGAAGCCTTCTTCTCTCAACTCATCAAAGTCATCCTCCATCCAGCTTTGTTCCGTTGCTGGTGAGGAACTGCGTTCCTTTGGAGGAGGAGAGGTGCTCTGTTTTTTAGAGTTTCCAGTTTTTTTGGTCTGTTTTTTCCCCATCTTTGTGGTTTTATCTACTTTTTGTCTTTGATGATGGTGATGTACAGATGGGTTTTTGGTGTGGATGTCCTTTCTGTTTGTTAGTTTTCCTTCTACCAGACAGGACCCTCAGCTGCAGGTCTGTTGGAGTTTACTAGAGGTGCACTCCAGACCCTGTTTGGCTGGGTGTCAGCAGCGGTGGCTGCAGAACAGCGGATTTTCGTGAGACCACAAATTCAGCTGTCTGATAGTTCCTCTGAAAGTTTTGTCTCAGAGAAGTACCGGGTTGAATGAGGTGTCAGTCTGTCCCTACTGGGGGGGTGCCTCCCAGTTAGGCTGCTCAGGGGTGAGGGACCCGCTTTAGGAGGCAGTCTGACCGTTCTCAGATCTCCAGCTGCGTGCTGGGAGAACCACTACTCTCTTCAAAGCTGTCAGTCAGACAGGGACATTTAAGTCTGTGGAAGTTCTTGCAGAGTTTTTGTTTGTCTGTGCCCTGCCCCCAGAGTGGAGCCTACAGAGACAGGCAGGCCTTACTTCTGATTGAGCAGTTCTGAAACACTCTTCTCTGGAAACCGCAAGCGGACATTCGGAGCACTAAGTGGCCTATTGTGGAAAAACGAATATCTTCAAATAAAAATTTCACAGAAGCATTTTGTGAAACTTCTTTCTGATCTGTGCATTCAAATAGCAGAGTTGAACCCTACTTTTGATTGAGCAGATCTGACACACTCTTTCTTTACAAACTGCAAGCGGACATTCAGAGCTATAAGGGGCCTATAGTGGAAAAAGCAATATATTCAAATAAAAACTACACAGAAGCATTCTGTGAAACTTCTTTGTGATCTGTGCATTCAACTAACAAAGTTGAAACTTTCTGTTGATTGAGCAGGTCTCAAACACTCTTCCTGTAGAAACTGCAAGCCTACATTTGGATCGCTAATGGGCCTACAGTGGAAAAAGTGATATCTTCAAATAAAAACCAAACAGAAGCATTCTGTCAAATTTCTTTCTGATCTGTGCATTCACCTAACTGAGCTGAACCTTACTTTTGAGTGAGGAGTTTTGAAAGACTATCTGCAGAAACTGCAAGCGGACATTCGGAGCGCTAAGGGTCTTATAGTAGAAAAAGAAATACCTTCAAATAAAAACTACACAGAAGCATTCTGTGAAACTACTTTCTGACCTGTGCATTCAACTAACAGAGTTGAACCTTAATTTTTATTGAGCAGTTCTGAAACACTCTTTCTTTAGAAACTGCAAGTGGACATTCAGAGCGCTAACAGGCCTATGGTGGGAAAAGGAGTAATTTCAAATAAAAACCACACAGAAGCACTCTGTGAAACTTCTTTCTGATCTGTGCATTCAACTAACAGAGGTGAATCTTACTTTTGATTTGGCAGGTCTGAAACACTCTTTCTGTTGAAACTGCTAGCGGACATTCAGAGCGATAATGGGCCTACAGTAGAAAAAGGAATATCTTCAAATAAAAACTACACAGAAGCATTCTGTGAAACTTCTTTCTGATCTGTACATTCAACGAACAGAGTTGAACTGTACATTTGATTGAGCATGTCTGAAACACTCTTTCTGTAGAAACTGCAAGTGGACATACAGAGGGCTAATGGGCCTACAGTGGAAAAAGGAATATCTTCAAATAAAAACTACACAGAAGCATACTGTGAAACTACTTTCTGATCTGTGCATTCAACTAACAGAGTTGAACCTCACTTTTCATTGAGTATTTCTGAAACACTCTTTCTGTAGAAACTGAAATTGGACATTCGGAGCGCAAAGGGGCCTATAGTGAGAAAAGGAATGTCTTCAAATAAAAAACTACACAGAAGCATTCTGTGAAACTTCTTTCTCATCTGTGCATTCAACTAACAGAGTTGAAACTTACTTTTCATTGAGCAGGTCTGAAACACTCTTTCTGTAGAAACTGCAAGCGGACATTCGGAGCACTAAGGGGCATATAGTGGAAAAAGGAATATCTTCAAATAAAAACTACACAGAAGCACTCTGTGAAACTTGTTTCTGATCTGTGCATTCAACAGAAAGAGTTGGACCTTACTTTTTATTGAGCAGGTTTGAAACACTCATTCTGTAGAAACTGCAAGTGTACATTCCGAGCGCTAAGGGGCCGAAAGTGGAAAAAGGAATATCTTCAAATAAAAACTACACAGAAGCATTCTGTGAAACTTCTTTCTAATCTGTGCATTCAACCTACAGAGTTGCACCTTAGTTTTGGTTGAGAAGGTCTGAAACACTCTTTCTGTAGGAACTGCAAGCAGACATTCGGAGCGCTAAGGGTCGTATAGTGTAAAAAGGAATATCTTAAATAAAAACTACACAGAAGCAATCTGTGGAACTCCTTTCTATCTCTGCATTCAACTAACAGAGTTGAATCTTACTTTTGATTCAGGAGTTCTGAAAAACTCTTTCTGTAGAAACCGCCAGCAGACACTCGTAGCGCTAAGAGTCCTATAGTGGAAAAAGGAATATCTTCAAATAAAAACTTCACAGAAGCATTGTGCGAAACTTCTTTCTCATCTGTGCATTCAACTAACATAGTTGAACCTTACTTTTGATTGAGCAGTTCTGAAGCACTCTTTCTCGAGAAACTGCAAGTGGACATTCGGAGCACTAAGGGGCCTATAGTGGAAAAAAGGAATATCTTCAAATAAAAACTACACAGAAGCATTCTGTGAACTTCTTTCTCATCTGTGCATTGAACTAACAGAGTTGAACCTTACCTTTGATTGAGGAGTTCTGAAACACTCTTCCTATAGAAACTGCAAGAGAACATTCGGAGCGCAAAGGGGCCTATAGAGGAAAAAGGAATATCTTCAAATAAAAACTACACAGTAGCATTCTGTGAAACTTCTTTCCCATCTGTGCATTCAACTAACAGAGTTGAAACTTCGGTTTCATTGAGTAGTTCTGAAGCACTCTTTCTGCAGAAACTGCATGTGGACAATGGGAGCGCTAATGGGATTCTTGTGGGAAAAGGAATATCATCAAATAAAAACTACCCTGAAGGATTCTGTGAAACGTCTTTCTGATCTGTGCATTCAGCTAACAGAGGTGAAGCTAACTTTTGATTGAGCAGTTCTGAAACCCTCTTTCTGTAGATTCTGCAAGCGGACATTCGGAGCGCTAAGGGGCCTATAGTGGAAAAGGAATATCTTCAAATAAAAACTACACATAAGCATTCTGTGAAACTTCTTTCTTATCTGTGCATTCAACTAACAGAGTTGAACGTTCGTTTTAATTGAGGAGTTCTGTAACAGTCTTTCTGCAGAAACTGCAAGTGGACATTCGGAGCGCTAAGGGGCTTATAGTACAAAAAGGACTATATTCAAATAGAAACTACATACAAGCATTCCCTGAAACTTCTTTCTGATCTGTGCCTTCTACTACAGAGTTGAACCTTACATTTGATTGAGCAGGTCTGAAACACTATTTCTGTAGAAACTGCAAGTGGACACTCTGAGCGCTAAGGCTCCCATAGTGGAAAAGGAATATCTCCAAAAAAAAAAAACTACACAGATGCATTCTGAGAAACACTTTTCTGCTCACTGCATTCAACTAAAAGGGGTGAACCTTACTTTCGATAAACAGGTCTGAAACACTCTTTCTGTAGAAACTGCAAACGGACATTCGGAGCGCTAAGGGGCCTATACTGGAAAAAGGAATAACCTCAATAAAAACATCACAGAAGCATTATTTGAAACTTCTTTCTGATCTGTGTGTTCAACTAACAGAGTTGAACCTTTCATTTGATTGAGGAGTTCTGAAACAGTCTTTCTGTAGAAACTGCAAATGGACATTCGGAGCGCTAAGGGGTCAATAGTGGAAAAACGAATATCTTCAAATAAAAACTACACAGAAGCATTCTGTGAGATTTCTTTCTGATCTGTGCATTGAACTAACGGAGTTGAACGTTACTTTTGATTGTGCAGTTCTGAAACAGTCTTTCTGTAGAAACGGCAGGCGGACATACGGAGAGCTGCGGGGCCTATAGTGGAAATAGGAAATATCTTCAAATAAAAACAACACAGAAGCATTCTGTGAAACTTCTTTCAGATCTGTGCATTCAACTCACATAGTTGAACCTTACTTTTGATTTAGGAGCTCTGAAGCATTCTTTCTGAAGACACTGCAAGCGGACATTCGGAGCGCTAATGGGCCTATAGTGGAAAAAGGAATATCCTCAAATGAAAACTACACAGAAGCATTCTGTGAAACTTCTTTATGATCTGTGCATTCAACTAACAGAGTTGAAACTTACTTTTGATTGAGCAGTTCTGAAAATCTCTTTCTGTAGAAACTGCAAGCGGACATTCAGAGCGCTATGGCTCCTATTGTGGAAAAAGGAATATCTTCAAATAAAAACTACACAGAAAAATTCGGGTGAAACTTCTTTCTGATCTGTGCATTCAACTAACGGAGTTGAAATTTACCTTTGACTGAGCAGTTCTGAAACCCGCTTTCTGTACAAACTGTAAGCGGACATTCGGAGTGCTAAGGGTCCTATAGTGGAAAAAGGAATATCTTCAAATAAAAAGAACACTGAAGCATTCTGTGAAACTTCCTTCTGATCTGTGCATTCAACTTACAGACTTGAACATTTCTGTTGATTGAGGAGTTCTGAAACACTCTTTCTGAAGAAACTGAAGGAGGACATTCGCTGCGCTATGGGGCCTATAGTGGAAAAAGGAATACCTTCAAATAGAAACAACACAGAAGCATTCTGTGAAACTTCTTCTTGATCTGTGCATTAAACTTACGGAGTTGAAACTTACTTTTGATTGAGCAGTTCTGAAACAATCTTCCTGAACAAACTGCAAGTGGACATTCAGTGGGCTAAGGGGCCTATAGTGGAAAAAGGAATATCTTGAAATAAAAACTACACAGAAGCATTCTGTGAAACTACTTTCTGATCTCTGCATTTAACTAACAGAGTTGAAACGTACTTTTTTTCAGGAGTTCTGAAACACTCGTTCTGTAGAAACCGCAAGCGGACACTCGCAGCGCAAAGGGTCCTATGGTGGAAAAAGGAATATCTTCAAATCAAAACTGCTCAGAAGCATTCTGTGAACCTTCCTTCTGATCTGTGCATTCATCTAACAGTTTTGAACTTTACTTTTCATTGAGCAGGTCTGAAACACTCTTTCTGTAGGAACTGCTAGCGGACATTTGGAGTGCTTAGGGGCCTATAGTGGAAAAAGGAATATCTTCAAATGAAAACTACACAGAAGCATTCTGTGAAACTTCTTTCTGATCTGTTCATTCAACTAGCGGAGTTGAACCTTACTTTTAATTGACCAGGTCTGAAACACTCTTTCTGTACCTACTGCATCGGACATTCGGAGCGCTAAGGGGCCAATAGTGTAAAAAGGAATATCTTCAAATAAAAACTACACAGAAGCATTCTGTGAAACTCCTTTCTGTTCTGTGCATTCAACTAACAGAGTTGAACTTTACTTTTGATTGAGCAGTTCTGCAATGCTCTTTCTGTAGAAACTGCATGCGTACATTCAAAGTGCTTAGGGGCCTAGAGTGCAAAAAGGAATAAATTCAAATAAAAATTACACTGAAGCATTCTGTGAAACTTCTTTCTGATCTGTGCATTCAACTAACAGAGTTGAATATTACTATTGATTGAGGAGTTCTGAAACACACTTTCTGTAGAATCTGCAAGCGGACATTCGGAGCGCTAAGGGGCCTATAGTGGAAAAAGGAATATCTTCAAATAAAAACAACACAGAAGCATTCTGTGAAACTTCTTCTTGATCTGTGCATTCAATTAAGAGAGTTGAGACTTACTTTTGATGGAGGAGTTCTGAAAAACTCTTTCTGTAGAAACTGCAAGAGAACATTCGGAGTGCAAAGGGGCCTATAGCGGAAAAAGGAATATCTTCAAATAAAAACTACACAGAAGCATTCTGTGAAACTTCTTTGTGATCTGTGCATTCAACTACCAGAGTTGAACCTTCATTTTAATTGAGGAGTTCTGAAACTCTATTTCTGCAGAAACTGCAAGTGGACATTCGGAGCGCTAAGGGGCCTATGGTGGGAAAAGGAATACAATCAAATAAAAACTAACCTGAAGCATTCTGTGAAACTTCTTTCTGATCTGTGCATTCAGCTAACAGAGTTGAAGCTAACTTTTGATTGAGCAGTTCTCAAACACACTTTCTGTAGAATCTGCAAGCAGACATTCAGAGCGCTAAGGGGCCTATAGTGGGAAAAGGAATATCTTCATAAAAAAACTACACAAAAGCATTGTGTGAAACTTCTTTTTGATCTGTGCATTCAACTAACAGAGTTGATACTTACTTTTAATTGAGCAGTTCTGAAAATCTCTTTCTGTAGAAACTGCAAGCGGACATTCGGAGCGCTACAGCTCCTATTGTGGAAAAAGGAATATCTTCAAATAAAAACTACACAGAAGCATTCGGTGAAACTTCTTTCTGATCTGTGCATTCAACTTACAGAGTAGAACCTTTCTATTGATTGAGGAGTTCTGGAACACTCTTTCTGAAGAAACTGCAAGCGGCCATTCGGAGCGCTATGGTTCCTATTGTGGAAAAAGGAATATCTTCAAATAAAAACTACACAAAAAGCATTCTGTGAAACTTCCTCATGAACTATGCATTCAACTAACAGACTTGAAACTTACTTTTGATTGAGCAGTTCTGAAACACTCTTTCTGTAGAAACTGCAAGCAGACATTCGGAGCGCTACGGCTCCTATTGTGGAAAAAGGAATATCTTCAAATAAAAACTACACAGAAATATTCTGTGAAACTTCTTTCTGATCTGTGCATTCAACTAACAGAGTTGAACATTACTTTTGATTGAGCAGTTCTGAAACAAGCTTTCTGTAGAAACTGAAAGTGGACATTCGGAGTGCTAACGGTCCTGTATTGGAAAAAGGAATATCTTCAAATAAAACAACACTGAAGCATTCTGTGAAACTTCTTTCTAAACTGTGCATTCCACTTACAGAGTTGAACCTTACTATTGATTGAGGAGTTCTGAAACACTCTTTCTGAAGAAACTGCAAGCGGACATTCGGTGCGCTAAGGGGCCTGTGGTGGAAAAAGGATTATCTTCAAATAAAAACTACACTGAAGCATTCTGTGTAATTTCTTTCTGATCTGTGCATTCAACCAACAGAGTTGAAGCTCACATTTGACTGAGGAGTTCTGAAACACCCTTTCTGTAGAAACTGCAGGGGGACATTCGGAGTGCTAAGGGGCCTAAAGTGGAAAAAGGAATATCTTCAAATAAAAACTACACTGAAGAATTCTGTGAAACTTTTTTCTGATCTGTGCATTCAACTAACAGAGTTGAACCTTCGTTTTAATTGAGGAGTTCTGAAACACTCTTTCTGCAGAAACTGCAAGCGGACATTCGGAGCGCTAAGTGGCCTATAGTGGGAAAAGGAATATCATCAAATAAAAACTACCCAGAAGCATTCCGTGAAACTTCTTTCTGATCTGCGCATTCAGCTAACAGAGTTGAAGCTAACTTTTGATTGAGCAGTTCTGAAACACTCTTTCTGTAGAATCTGCAAGCGGACACTCAGAGCGCTAAGGTTCGTATACTGGAAGAAGTATTATCTTCAAATACAAACTACACGAAAGCATTCTGTGAAACTTCTTTTGATCTGTGAATTCAACTAACAGAGTTGAACCTTCTTTTTAATTGAGGAGTTCTGAAACATTCTTTCTGCAGAAACTGCAAGCGGAATTTCGGAGCGCTAAGTGGTTTATCGTACAAAAAGACTATCTTCAAATAAAAACTACACACAAGCACACTCTGAATCTTCTTTCTGATCTGTGCCTTCAACTAACAGAGTTAAACCTTAATTTTGATTGAGCAGGTCTGAAAAACTCTTTCTGTAGAAACTGCAAGAGGACATTCGGAGCGCTAAGTTGCCTTCAGTGGAAAAAGGAATATCATCAAATAAAAACTACACAGAAGCATTCTGTGAAACTGCTTTCTGATCTGTGCATTCAACTAACAGATTTGAAACTTACTTTTGATTGAGCAGTTCTGAGACACTCTTTCTGCAGAAACTGCAAGCGGACATTCGCAGTGCTAAGATGCATATAGTGGAAAAAGGAATATTTTCAAATATAAACTACACAGAAGCACTCTCTGAAACTTGTTTCTGATCTGTGCATTCAACTAACAGAGTTGGACCTTACTTTTGATTGAGAAGTTCTGAAACACTCTTTCTGTAGAAACTGGAAGTGGACATTCCAAGCGCTAAGGGGCCCATAGTGGAAAAAGGAATATCTTCAAATAAAAACTACACAGAAGCATTCTGTGAAACTACTTTCTGATCTGTGCATTTAACTAACAGAGTTGAACCTTACTTTTGATTGAGGAATTCTGAAACACTCTTTCTGTAGAAACTGCAAGTGGACCTATGGAGCGCTAGGGGGCCTATAGTGGAAAAAGGACTATCTTCAAATAAAAACGACACAGAAAAATTCTGTGAAACTTCTTTCTGATCGGTGCATTCACCTAACAGAGTTGAACTTTACTTTTTACTTAGGAGTTCTGAAATAATCTTTCTGCAGAAACTGCAAGGGGACATTCAGAGCGCTAAGGTGCCAAAATTTGAAAAAAGCATATCTTCAAATTAAACCTACACAGAAGCATTCTGTGAAACTTCTTTCTGATCACTGCATTCAACTAACAGAGTTGAACGTTACTTTTGGTTGAGGAGTTCTGAAAAACTCTTTCTGTGGAAACTGCAAGAGGACATTTGGAGCGCTAAGGGGACTATAGTGGAAAAATGAATATTTTGAAATAAAAAGTACACAGAAGCATTCTGTGAAGCTTCTTTCTGATCTGTGATTTCCACTAACAGAGTTGAAGCTTACTTTTGATTGAGCTGGTCTGAAACACTCTTTCTGTAGAAAGTGCAAGCGGACATTCGGAGTACTGAGGGGCCTATAGTGGAAAAAGGAATATCTTCAAACAAAAACTAAACAGAAGCCCTCTGTGAAACTTCTTTCTTATCTGTTCATTCAAGTAACAGAGTTGAACTTTACTTTTGATTGAGCAGTTCTGAAACACACTTTCTGTAGAAACTGCAAGCGGACGTACGGAGCGCTAGGGGGCCTATAGTGGAAAAAGGACTATCTTCAAATAAAAACTACACAGAAGTATTCTGTGAAACTTCTTTCTGATCGGTGCATTCAACTAACAGAGGTGAACCTTACTTTTTATTTACGAGTTCTGAAGCTCTCTTTCTGCAGAAACTGCAAGGGGACATTCAGAGCACTAAGGTGCCTAAAGATGAAAAAGGAATATCTTCATATTAAACCTACACAGAAGCATTCTCTGAAACTTCTTTCTGATCTCTGCATTCAACTAACAGAGTTGAAGATAAGTTTGGATTGAGCTGTTCTGAAACATTCTTTCTGTAGAATCTGCAAGCGGACATTCGGAGCGCTGAGGGGCCTATAGTGGAAAAAGGAATATGTTCAAACAAAAACTACACAGAAGCACTCTGTGAAACTTTTTTCTGATCTGTGCATTCAACAAACAGAGTTGAACCTTACTATTTATTGATTAGTTCTGAATCACTCTTTCTGCATAAACTGCAAGGGGACATTCGGAGCGCTAAGGGGCTTATATTAGAAAAAGGAATATCTTCAAATAAAAACTACACAGAAGCATTCTGTGAAACTTGTTTCTTATCTGCGCATTCAACTAACAGAGTTGAACCTTACTTTTGATTGAGCAGTTCTGCAACAATCTTTCTGTAGAAACTGCACGGGGATATTCGGAGCGCTAAGGGGCCTAAAGTGGGAAAAGGAGTATCTTCAAATAAGAACTACACAGAAGCATTCTGTGAAACTTCTTCCTGATCTGTGCATTTAACTAACAGAGTTGGACCTTAGTTTTGATAGAGGAGTTCTGAAACCCTCTTTCTGTAGAAACTGCAAGCAGACATTCGAAGGGCAAAGGTGCCAAGAGAGGAAAAAGGAATATCTTGAAATAAAAACTAAACAAAAGCATTCTGTGAAACTTCTTTCTGATCTGTGCATTCAACTAACAGAATTGAAACTTACTTTTGATTGAGGAGTTCTGTAACACCCTTTCTGTAGAAACTGCAAGCGGACATTCGGAGCGCTAAAGGGCCTATAGTGAAAAAAGGAATATCTTCAAATAAAAACTACACTGAAGCATTCTGTGAAACTTCTTTCTGATCTGTGCATTCAACTAACAGAGTTGAACCTTACTTTTGATTGAGGAGTTCTGAAACACTCTTTCTGTAGAAACTGCATGCAGACATTCAGGGCGCTAAGGAGCCTGTGGTTGAAAAAGGAATATCTTCAAATGAAAACTGCACAGAAGCATTCTGTGAAACTTCTTTACAATCTCTACATTCAACTAACAGGGTTGAACCTTCCTTTTGATTGAGCAGTTCTGAAACACACTTTGTGTAGAAACTGCAAGCAAACATTCAAAGCGCGAAGGGGCTAATAGTGGAAAAAGAAATATCTTCAAATAAAAACAACCCAGAAGCATTCCATTAAACTTCTTTCTGATCTGTGCATTGAACTAACACAGTTATACTTTATTTTTGATTGTGGAATTGTGAAACAAACTTTCCGAAGATACTGGCAGCGGGAATTCGTAGCGCTAAGTGGCTTATAGTTGAAAAAGGAATTACTTTAAATAAAAAATGCACAGAAGCATTCTGTGAAACTTCCTTCTGATCTGTGCATTCAACAAACAGATTTGAAGCTTAGTTTTGATTGAGGAGTTCTGAAACACACTTTCTGTAGAAACTGCAAGCGGACATTCGGAGCGCTAAGTGGCCTATAGTGGAAAAAGAATATCTTCAAATTAAAACTACACAGAAGCATTCTGTGAAAATTCATTCTGATTTGTGCATTCAAATAAAGGAGTTTAAACTTACTTTTTATTGGGCAGTTCTGAAACACTCTTTTTGTAGAAACTGCAAGGGTACATTTAGAGCGTTAAAGGGCCTATAGTTGGAAAAGGAATATCTTCAAATACAAACTACACAGAAACATTCTGTGAAACTGCTTTCTGATCTGTGAATTCAACTAACAGAGTTGAAGGTAACTTTTGATTGAGCAGTCTTGAAACTCACTTTCTGTAGAAACTGCAAGCGGACATTCTGAGCGCTAAGCGGCCTATTGTGGAAAAAGTGATATCTTCAAATAAAAACTACACTGAAGCATTCCATGAAACTCCTTTCTGATCTCCGAATTCAACTAACAGAGTGGAACCTCACTTTTGATTGAGCAGTTCTGAAACACTCTTTCTCTAGAAACTACAAGCAGACATTCGGAGCGCTCTGGGTCCTATAGTGGAAAAAGGAATATCTTCAAATAGAAACTACACAGAAGCATTCTGTGAAACTTCTTTCTGATCTGTGCATTCAACTTACAGAGTTGAACCTTTCTTTGATTGAGTAGTTCTGAAACACTCTATCTGAAGAAACTGCAAGCAGACAAACTCAGCGCTAATGGGCCTATAGTGGGAAAAGGAATATCTTCAAATAAAAACTACACAGAAGCATTCTGTAAAACTACTTTCTGATCTGTGCATTCCACTAACATAGTTGAAGCTTACTTTTGATTGAGAAGTTCTTAAACACTCTTTCTGCAGAAACTGCCAGGGGAAATTCAGAGAGCTAAGGGGCCTATAGTGGAAAAAGGAATATCTTCAAATAGAAACTACTCAGAAGCATTCCGTTAAACTACTTTCTGATCTGTGCTTTCAACTAACAGTGTTGAATCTTACTTTTGATTGAGGAGTTCTGAAACACTCTTTCTGTAGAAACTGCAAGCGGACATTCGGAGCACTAAGGGGTCTATAGTGGAAAAAGGAATATCTTCAAATAAAAACTGCAAAGAAGCATTCTGTGAAATTCCATTCTGATCTGTGCATTCAACTAACAGAGGTGAACCTTACATTTGATGGAGCAGGTATCAATCACTCTTTCTATAGGAACTGCAACGGACATTCGGAGCGCTAAGAGGCCTATAGTGGAAAGAGGAATATCTTCAAATAATACCTACACTGAATCATTCTGTGAAACTTATTTCTGATCTTTGAATTCAACTAAGAGAGTTGAACGTTACTTTTGATTGAGCAGTTCCGAAACACTCTTTCTGTAGAATCTGTAAGTGGACATTCCGAGAGCTATGGGGCCTATAGTGGAAAAAGTAATATCTTCAAATAAAAATTACACAGAAGCATTCTGTGAAACTTCTTTCTGATCTGTGCATTCAACTAACTGGGGTTAACCTTACTTTTGACTGAGCAGTTCTGAAACACTCTTTCTGTAGAAAATGCAAGCGGACATTCAGAGCGCTAAGGGGCGTATTGAGGAAAAAGGAATATCTTCAAATAAAAACTACACAGAAGCATTCTGTGAAACTATTTTCTGATCTATGCATTCAACTAACAGAGTTGAATCTTACCTTTCATTGAGCATTTCTGAAACACTCTTCCTGTAGAAAATGCAAGCGGAGATTCGGAGCGCTAAGGGGCCTATTGCAGAAAAAGGAATATCTTCAACTAAAAACTACACTGAGGCATTCTGTGAAACATCCTTCTGATCTGTGTATTCAACTAACAGAGTTGAACCTTACTTTTGATTGAGGAGTTCTAAAACCCTCTTTCTGTAGAAACTGCAAGCGGACATTCAGAGCGCTGTGGGACCTATAGAGGAAAAAGAAATATCTTCAAATAAAAACTACACAGAAGCATTCTGTGAAACTTCTTTGTGATCTGTGCATTCAACTAACAGTGTTGAACCTTACTTTTTATTGAGCAGTTCTGAAAAGTGGACATTCGGAGTGCTAAGTGTTCTATAGTGGGAAAAGGAGTATCTTCAAATAAAAACTGCACAGAAGCATTCTGTGGAACTTCTTTCTGATCTGTGCTTTCAACCAAAAGAGTTGAATCTTACTTTTGATTTTGGAGTTCTGAAACACACTTTCTGTAGAAAATGCAAGCAGACATTAGGAGCGTAAAGGGGACTATAGTGGAGAAAGGAATGTCTTCTAATAAAAACTACACAGAAGCATTCTGTGAAACTTCTTTCTGATCTGTGCGTTCAACTAGAAGAGTTGAACCCTACTTTTGATTGAGCAGTTCTGAAACACTCTTTCTGTACCAACTGCAAGTGGACATTCGGAGTGCTAAGGGGCCTATAGTGCGAACGAATATCTTCAAATAAAAACTACACAGAAGCATTCTGTGAAACTACTTTCTGATCTGTGCATTCAACTAACAGGGGTGAACCTTTCTTTTGATTGAGCATTTCTGAATCACTCTTTCTGTAGAAACTGCAAGCAGATATTCGGAGCGCTAAGGGGCCTTTACTGGAAAAAGGAATATCTTCAACTAAAAACTACACAGAAGCATTCTGTGAAACTTCATTCTGATCTGTGCATTCCACTAACAGAGTTGAACCTTAGTTTTGATTGAGCAGTTCGGAAACACTCTTTCTGTAGAAACAGCAAACGGACATTCGGAGCGCTAAGGGCCTATAGTGGAAAAAGGAATATCATCAAATAAAAACTACACAGAAGCATTCTGTGAAACTTCTTTCTTATCTGTGCATTCAACTAATGGAGTTGAACATTACTTTTGATTGAGGAGTTCTAAAACACTCTTTCTGTAGAAACTGCAAGCAGACATTCAGTGCGCTATGGGGCCTGTATAGGAAAAAGTTATATCTTCAAATAAAAACTACATAGAAGCATTCTGTGAAAGTTCTTTTTGATCTGTACATTCAACTAACAGATTTGAACCTTACTTTTGATTGAGCAGGTCTGAAACACTCTTTCTGTATAAACTACAAGTGGAAAATCGGAGCACTAAGGGGCATATAGTGGAAAAAGGAATATATTCAAATAAAAACTACACAGAAGCATTCTGTATAACTCCTTTCTGATCGGTGCATTCAACAAACAGAGTTGAACCTTACTTTTGTTTGAGCAGTTCTGAAGCACCCTTTCTGTAGGAACTGCAAGTGGACATTCGGAGCGTTGATTGGCCAATAGTGGAAAAAGGAATATCTTCAATTAAATACTACACAGAATCATTCTGTGAAACCTCATTCTGATCTGTGCATTCAACTAACACAGTTGAACCGAACTTTTGATTGAGCAGTTCTGAAACACTCTTTCCGTAGAAACTGCAAGCAGACATTCGGAGCGCTAAGGGGCCTGTAGTGGAAAAAGGAATATCTTCAAATAAAAACTACACAGAAGCATTCTGTGAAACTAGTTTCTGATCTATGCATTTAACTAACAGATTGAACTTTACTTTTGATTGAGGAGTTCTGAAACACACTTTCTATAGGAACTGCAAGCAGGCATTCAGAAAGCTAAGTGGTCTATAGTGGAAAATGGAATATCTTCAAATAAATACCACACAGAAGCATTCTGTGAAACTTCTTTCACTTCTGTGCATTCAACTAACAGAGTTGAACCTTTCTTTTGATTGAGCAGTTCTGAAACACTCTTTCTGTAGAAACTGCAAGTGGATAATCAGAGCGCTAAGTGGCCTATAGTGGAAAAATGAATATCTTCAAATAAAAACTACACAGAAGCATTCTGTTAAAGTTCTTTCTGTTCTGTGCATTCAATTAACAGAGGTGAACCTTACTATTAATTGTGCAGGTCTGAAACCCTCTTTCTGTAGAAACTGCAAGTGGACATTCCTATCGCTAAGTGGCCTATGGTGGAAAAAGTAATATCTTCAAATAAAAATTAACTGAAGAAATCTGTGAAACTTCTTGCCGTTCTGTGCATTCAACTAACAGAGTTGAGCTTTCTTTTGATTGAGCAGCTCTGAAACACTCTTTCTGTAGAAAATGCAAGCGGACATTCAGAGCGCTAAGAGGCCTATGGTGGAAAAAGGAACATTTGCAAATAAAAAGGACATGGAAGAATACTGTGAAGCTTCTTACTGATCTGTGCTTTCAACTAACAGAGTTGAACCTCACTTTTAATTGAGGATTTGTGAAACACACTTTCTGTAGAAACTGCAAGTGGACATTCAGAGTGCTTAGATGCCTATACTGGAAAAAGGAGTATCTTCACATAAAAACTACACAGAAGCATTCTGTGAAACTTTTTACTGTTCTGTGCATTCAACTAACAGAGTTGAACCTTACTTTTGATTGAGCAGTTCTGAAACACAGTTTCTGTAGAAACTTCGGGTGGACATTTGGAGCGCTAAGGGGCCTACAGTGGAAAAAGGAATATCTCCAAATAAAAACTACATGGAAGCATTCTGTGAAACTGCTTTCTGTTCTGTGTTTTCAACTAACACAGTTGAACGTTACTTTTGATTGAGCAGTTCTGAAACACTCTTTCCGTAGAAACTGCAAGTGGACATTCGACCGCTAAGAGGCGTATAGTGGAAAAACGAATATCTTCAAATAAATACTACACAGAAGCATTCTGTGAAACTTCTTTCACTTCCGTGGATTCAACTAACAGAGTTCAAACTTTCTTTTGATTAAGCAGTTCTGAAACACTCTTTCTGTAGAAACCGCAAGTGGCTATTTGGAACGCTAAGGGGCCTATAGTGTAAAAATGCATATCTTCAAATAAAAACTAAACAGAAGCATACTGTTAAACTTCTTTCTGTTCTGTGCATTCAACTAACTGAGTTGAACCTTACTTTTGATTGACCAGGTCTGAAACACTCTTTCTGTAGAAACTGAAAGTGGACATTCAGAACAATAAGTGGTCTATAGTGGAAAAAGGGAATATCTTCAAATAAAAACTACACAGAAGGATTCTGTGATATTCCTTTCTTATCTGTGCATTCAACTGACAGAGTTGAACCTTACTTTTGATTGACAAGTTGTGAAAAACTCCTTCTGTAGAAACTGCAAGTGGACATTCGGAGTGCCCAGACGCCTATGGTGGAGAAAGAAATATCTTCAAATAAAAAATACACAGAAACATTCTGTGAAACTTCTTTCTATTCTGTGCATTCAACTAACAGAGTTGCACCTTACATTTGATTGACCAGTTCTGAAGACACTTGCTGTATAAAGTTCAAGTGGACATTCGGAGGGCTAAGGGGTTTCTGTGGAAAAACAAATATTTTCAAATAAAAACTACACAGAAGCATTCTGTGAAAGTTATTTCTGTTGTGTGCATTAAAGTAATGGAGTTGAAACTTACTTTTGATTGAGCAGTTCTCATAAACTTTTTCTGAAGAAACCCCAAGTAGACATTCTGAGTGCTAAGGGGCGTATAGTGGAAAAACGAATATCTTCAGGTAAAAACTTCACAGAAGCATTCTGTGAAACTACTTTCTTTTCTGTGCATTGAACTAACACAGTGGAAACTTACTTTAGATTGAGCAGTTCTGAAACACTCTTTCTGTAGAATCTGGAAGTGGAAATTTGAAGCGAAAAGGCGCTTATATTGGAAAAAAGATTATCTTCATAAAAAAATTCACAGAAGGATTCTGTGAAACTTCCTACTGTTCTGTGCATTCACCTAACAGAGGTGAAGCTAAATTTTGATTGAGCAGTTCTGAGACACTCTATCTGTAGAAACTGGAAGTGGACATTCGGAGCGCTAAGTTGCCTATAGTGGAAAAAAGAATATCTTCAAATAAAAACTACTCAGAAAAATTCTTTTAAACTTCTTTCTGTTCTGTGGATTCGACTAACAGAGTTGATGCTTATTTTTCATTGAGCAGCTCTGAAAAACTCTTTCTGTAGAAACTGCAATTAGACATTCAGAGCGCTAAGGGGCCAGAACTGGAAAAAGGAATACCTTCAAATAAAAACTACACAGAAGCATTCTGTGAAACTACTTTCTGTTCTGTCCATTCAACTAACAAAGTTGAAGCTTACTTTTGATTGAGAAGTACTGAAACACTCTTTCTGCCGAAACTGCAAGTGGACATTCTGAGTGCTAGGAGCCTACAGTGGAAAAAGTAATATCTCCAAATAAAAACTACACAGAAGAATTCTGTAAAACTACTTTCTGTTCTGTGCATTCAACTAACAGAGTTGAAGCTTAATTTTGTTTGAGCAGTTCTGAAACACTCTTTCTGTAGAAACTGCAAGTGGACATTCCGAATGCTATGGGGCCTATTGTGGAAAAAGGAATATCCTCAAATAAAAACTACACAGAAGCATTCTGTGGAACTACTTTCTGTTCTTTGCATTCAACTAACAGAGTTGAAGCTTACTTTTGTTTGAGCAGTTCTGACACACTCTATCTGCAGAAACTGCAAGTGGACATTCGGAGCGCTAAGGGGCCTATAGTGGAAAAAGGAATATCTTCAAATAAAAACTACATAGAAGCATTCTGTGAAACTTCTTTCTGTTCTGTGCATTCAACTAACAGAGTTAAAACTTACATTTGATTGAGCATTTCTGAAACACTCTGTAGAAACTGCAAGTGGACAGTCGGAACGCTAAGGGGCCTACTGTAGAAAAAGGAATATCTTCAAATAAGAAGTACAAAGAAGCATTCTGTGAAACTTCTTTCTCTTCCGTGCATTCAACCAACAGAGTTGAAACTTACTTTTGTTTGAGCAGTTCTGAAACACTCTTTCTGTAGAAACTGGAAGCGGATATTCGTAGCGCTAAGGGGCCTATAGTGGAAAAAGGAATATCTCCAAATAAAAACTACACAGAAGCATTCTGTGAAACTTCTCTATGTTGTGTGAATTCAACTAACAGAGTTGATGCTTACTTTTAATTGAGCAATTCTAAAACACTTCGTCTGTAGAAACTGCAAGTGGACATTCTGAGTGCTAAGGGGCCTGAAGAGAAAGAGGAATATGTTCAAATAAAAACTACACAGAATCATTCTGTGAATCTTCTTTCTGTTCTTGGCATTCAAATAAAAGAGTTGAAGGTTACTTTTGATTGAGCAGTTCTGAAACACTCTTTCTGTAGAAACTGCAAGTGGACATTCGGAGTGCTAAGTGTCCTATTGTGGAAAAAGGAATATCTTCAAATAAAAACTACACAGAAGCATTCTGTGAAACCTCTTTCAGTTCTGTACATTCAACTAAAAGAGTTGAAGTTTACTTTCAATTGAGCAGTTCTGAAACACTCTTCTTGTAGAAAATGCAAGTTGATATTCGGAGCGCTAAGGGACCTATAGTGGAAAAAGGAATATCTCCAAATAAAAACTACACAGAAGCATTCTGTGAAACTTCTTTCTGTTCTGTGCATTCAACTAACTGAGTTGAAGCTTACTTTCCATTGAGGAGTTCTGAAACACTCTTTCTGTAGAAACGGCAATTTGAGATTCAGAGCGCTAAGGGGCCTGTAGTGGAAAAAGGAATATCTTCAAATAAAAACCACACAGAAGCATTCTGTGAAACTTCTTTCTGTTGTGTGCATTCAACTAACACAGTTGAAGCTTACTTTTGTTTGAGCGGTTCTGAAACACTGTTTCTGTAGATACAGCAAGTGGACATTCCGAACGCTAAGGGGCCTATTTTGGAAAACGGAATGTCCTCAAATAAAAACTACACATAAGAATTCTGTGAAACTTCTTTCTATTCTGTGCATTCAACTAACAGAGTTCAAGCTTACTTTTGATTGGGCAGTTCTGAAACACTCTTTCAGTAGAAACTGCAAGTGGACATTCTGAGTGCAAAGGGGCCTATAGTGGAAAAAGGAATATCTTCAAATAAAAAGTTCACAGAAGCATTCTGTGAATCTACTTTCTGTTCTTGGCATTCAACTAACAGAGTTGAAGCTTACTTTTGATTGAGTAGTACTGAAACACTCTTTCTGTAGAAAGTGCAAGTGGACATTCGGACCACTAAGGGGCCTATAGTGGAAAAATGAATATCTCCAAATAAAAACTAAACAGAAGCATTCTGTGAAACTTCGTTCTCTTCTATGCATTCAACTGAGTTGGAGCTTAATTTTGATTGAGCAGTTCTGAAACACTCTTTCTGTAGAAACTGCAAGTGGACATTCTGAGCGCTAAGGTGCCTATAGTGGGAAACGGAATATCTTCAAATAAAAACTACACAGAAGCATTCAGTGAAACTTCTTTCTGTTCTGAGCATTCAACTAACAGAGTTGAAACATCCTTTTGACGAGCAGTTCTGAAACACTCTTTCTGTAGAAAGTGAAAATGGATATTCGGAGCGCTAAGAGGCCTATAGTGGAAAAAGGAATATCTTCAATTAAAAACTACACAGAAGGATTCTGTGAAACTTCCTTCTCTTCTGTGCATTCACCTAACAGAGTTGAAGCTAACTTTTTATAGAGCAGTTCTGAATCACTCTTTCTGTAGAAACCGCAAGTGGAGACTCGGAGCGCTAAGGGGCCTGTAGTGGAAGAAGGAAAATCTTCAAATAAAAACTTCACAGAAGCCTTCTGTGAAAATTTGTTCTGTTCTGTGCATTCAACTAACAGAGTTGAAACTTACTTTTGTTTGAGCAGTTCTGAAACACTCTTTCTGTAGAAAATCCAAGTGGACATTCAGGGCGCTAAGGGGCCTATAGAGGAAAAAGGAATATCTTCAATTAAAAACTACACAGAAGCATTCTGTGAAACTATTTTCTGTTCTGTGCATTCAACTAACAGAGTTGAAGATGACTTTTGATTGAGCAGTTCTGAAACACTCTTACTGTAGAAACCACAAGTGGACTTTCGGAGCGCTAAGTGGCCTATAGTCGAAAAAGGAATATCTTCAAATAAAAACCACACAGAAGCATTCTGTGAACTTCATTCTGTTCTGTGCTTTCAAGTAAGAGAGTTGAAGGTTACATTTGATTGAGCAGTTCAGAAACACTCTTTCTGTAGAAACTGCAAGTGGACATTCGGAGCACTAAGGGCCTATAGTGCAAAAAGGAATATATTCAAATAAAAACTACACAGAAGCATTCTGTGAAACTTCCCTTGTTTTGTGCATTCAACTAACAGATTTGAAGCTTACTTTTGATGGAGCAGTTCTGAAACACTCTTTCTGTAGAAACTGCAAGTGTACCTTTGAAGCAATAAGGGGCCTATAGATGAAAAAAATTAACTGTAATAAAAACTACACAGAAGTATTCTCAGAAACTTCTTTGTGTTCTGTGCGTTCAGCTAACAGAGATGAAGCTTACCTTTGATTCAGCAGTTCTGAAACACTCTTTATGCAGAAATTGCAAGAGGAAATTCGGAGCACTAAGGGGCCTGTAGTGGAAAAAAGTAATACCTTCAAATAATAACTACACAGAAGCATTCTGTGAAACTTCTTTCTGTTCTCTGCATTCAATTGACAGAATTGAATCTTACTTTTGATTGAGCAGTTCTGAAACACTCCTTCTGTAGAAACTGCAAGTGGACAATCGGAGCCATAAGTGGCCTACAGTGGAAAAAGGAATATCTTCAAATGAAAACTACACAGAAGCATTCTGTGAAACTTCTTTCTGTTCTGTGCATTCAACTAACAGTGTTGAAGCTTGCTTTTTATTGCGCAGTGCTGAAACACTCTCTCTGTAGAAAGTGCAAGTGGACATTCAGAGCGGTAAGGGGCCTATAGTGGAAGAAGGATTATATTCAATAAAAACTACACAGAAGCATTCTGTGAAACTTCTTTCTGTCCTGTGCATTCAACTAACAGAGTTGAAGCTTTCCTTTGATTGAGCAGTTCTGAAACACTCTTTCTGTAGAAACTGCAAGCGGACAATCTGATCACTAAGGGGCCTGTAATGGAAAAAGGAATTTTTTCAAATAAAAACTACACAGAAGCACCTGTGAAATTTCTTTCTGTTCAGTGCATTCAACTAACAGAGTTGAACTTACTTTTGATTGAGCTGTTCTGAAACACTCTTTCTGTAGGAACTGCAAGTGGACATTCAGTGTGCTAAGGGGCCTATAGTGGAAAAAGGAATGTCTTCAAATAAAAACTACACAGAAGCATTCTGTGAATCTTCTTTCTGTTCTTGGCATTCAACTAACAGACTTGAAGCTTACTTTTGATTGAGCAGTACTGAAACACTCTTTCTGTAGAAACTGCAAGTGGTCATTCGGAGCGCTAAGGGGCCTATAGTGGAAAAAGGAATACCTCCAAATAAAAACTGCACAGAAGAATTCTGTGAAACTTCGTTCTCTTCTGTGCATTCAACTGAGTTGAAGCTTACTTTTAATTGAGCAGTTCAGAAACACTCTTTCTGTAGAAACTGCCAGTGGACATTCGGAACGCTAATGGGCCTGTAGTGGAAAAAGGAATATCTTCAAATAAAAACTACACAGAAGCATTCTGTGAAACCTCTTTCTGTTCTGTGCATTCAACTAACAGAGTTGAAGCTTACTTTTGATTGCGCAGTTCTGAAACACACTTTCTGTATAAACTGAAAGTGGACATTCGGAGCGCTAAGGGGCCTATAGTGGAAAAACGAATATTTTCGAATAAAAACTACACAGAAGCATTCTGAAAAACTTCTTTCTGTTCTTTGAATTCAAAAAACAGAGTTGATGCTTACTTTTGACTGAGCCGTTCTGAAAAACTGTTTCTGTAGAAACTGCAAGTGGACATTCCGAGTACTAAGAGGCCTATAGTGGAAAATGGAATACCTCCAAATAAAAACTGCACAGAAGAATTCTGTGAAACTTCGTTCTCTTCTGTGCATTCAACTGAGTTGAAGCTTACTTTTAATTGAGCAGTTTTGAAACACACTTTCTGTAGAAAGTGCAAGTGAACATTCGGAGTTTTATGGGGCCTATAGTAGAAAAAGAAATATCGTCAAATAAAAACTACACAGAAGCATTCTGTGAAACTTCTTTCTTCTCTTTGCATTCAACTGAGTTGAATCTTACTTTTGATTGAGCAGTTCTGAAAGACTCTTTCTGTAGAAACTGCAAGTGGACATTCAGAGCGCTAAGGGCCTATATTGGAAAAGGTATATCGTCAAATAAAAACTGCACAGAAGCATTCTGTGAAACTTCTTTCTGTTCTGTGCATTCAACTAACAGAGTTGAAACTTACTTTTCATTGAGCAGTTCTGAAACACTCTTTCCGTAGAAACTGCAAGTGGACATTATGAGGGCCAAGGGGCCTATAGTGGAAAAAGTAATATCTTCAAATAAAACTACACAGAAGCATTCTGTGAAAATTCTTTCTGTTCTGTGCATTCAACTAACAGAGTTGAAGCTTACTTTTGATTGAGCAGTTCTGAAACAATCTTTCTGTAGAAAATACAAGTGGACTTTCGGAGCGGTATTTGGACTATTGAGGAAAAAGGAATATCTTCAAATAAAAAACTACACAGAAGCATTCCGTTAAAGATCTTTCTGTTCTGTGCATTCGACGATCAGATTTGAAGCTTAGTTTTGATTGAGCGGTTCTGAAACACTCTTTCTGTAAAAACTGTAATGGATATTTGGAGCGCTAAGGGGCCTATAGTGTAATCAGGAATATTTACAAATAAAAACTGCACAGAAGCATTCTGTGAAATTTCTTTCTATTCTGTACATTCAACTATCAGAGTTGAAGCTTACTTTTGATTGAGCAGTTTTGAAACCCTCTTTCTGAAGAAACTGCAATTGGACATTCGGAGCACTAAGGTGCCTACAGTGGAAAAAGGAATATCTTCAAATAAAAACTACACAGAAGCATTCTGTGAAAGTTCTTTCTGTTCTGTGCATTCAAGTAACAGAGCTGAAGCTTACTTTTGATTGAGCAGTTCCGAAACCCTATTTCTGTAGAAACTGCAACTGGACATTCAGAGCGCTAAGGGGCTTATAGTGGAAAAAGGAATATCTTCAAATAAAAACTACACAGAAGCATTCTGTGAAACTTCTTTCTGTTCTGTACATTCAACTAACAGAGTTGAAGCTTACTTTTGATTTAGCACTACTGAGACACACTTTCTGTAGAAATTGCAAGTGAACATTCGGAGTGGTATGGGGACTATAGTAGAAAAAGTAATGTCGTCAAATAAAAACTACACAGAATCATTCTGTGAAACTTCTATGTTGTCTTTGCATTCAACTAACAGAGTTGAACCTTACTTTTGATTGAGCAGTTCTGAAAATCTCTTTCGGTAGAAACTGCAAGTGGACATTCGAAGCGGTAAGGGGCCAGTAGTGGAAAAAGGAATATCTTCAAATAAAAACTACACAGAAGAATTCTGTGAAACTTCTTTCTGCTCTGTGCATTCAATTAACAGGGTTGAAACTTACTTTTGATTCAGGAGTTCTGAAAGTCTATTTCTGTAGGAAGTGTATTTGGACATTCGGTGTGCTAAAAGGCCTATAGTGGAAAAAGGAATATCTTCAAATAAAAACTACAAAGAAGCATTCTGTGAAACTACTTTCTGATCTGTGCATTCAACTAATGGAGTTGAACCTCACTTTTGAATGAGGTGGTCTGAAACACTCTTTCTATAGTAACTGCAAGTGGACATTTGGAGCGCTAATGGTCCTATAGTGGAAAAAGGATTATCTTCAAATAAAAACAACACAAAAGCAGTCTCTGAACTTCTTTCTCATCTGTGCATTCAACTAACAGTGTTGAACCTTACCTTTGATTCAGCAGTTCTGAAACACTCTTTCAGTAGAAACTGCAAGTGGACACTCGGAGCGCAAAGGGGCCTTCAGCGGAAAAATGAACATCTTCAAATAAAAACTACACAGAAGCAATCTGTGAAACTTCTTTCTGATGTGTGCATTAAATTAAAAGGGTTGAATCTTACTTTTGATTGGGGAGTTCTGAAACTCTCTTTCTGTACAAACTGTCGTTGGACATTCGGAGCGCTAAGGGGCCTCTAGTGGAAAAGGGAATATCTTCAAATAAAAACTACAAAGAAGCATTCTGTGAAACTACTTTCTGATCTGTGCATTCAAACAATGGAGTTGAACCTTACTTTTGATTGAGGAGGTCTGAAACACTCTTTCTGTAGAAATTGCAAGTGGACCTTTGGAGTGCTGAGGAGCCTATAGTGGAAAAAGAATATCTTCAAATAAACACTACACAGAAGCATTCTGTGAAACTACTTTCAGATCTGTGCAATCAAATAACAGATTTGAACCTTACTTTTGATTGAGCAGTTCTGAAACACTCTTTCTGTAGAAAGTGCAAGTGGACATTCGGAGCGCTATGGGGCCTATAGTGGAAAAAGGAATATCTCCTAATAAAAACTACAAAGAAGCATTCTGTGAAACTTCTTTCTGATCTCTGCATTCAACTAACCGAGTGGAACCTTACTTTTGATTGAGCACTTCTGAAACACTCTTTCTGTAGAAACTGCTAGTGGACATTCGGAGCGCTCAGGGGCCTATAGTGGAAAAAGGAATATCTTCATATAAAAACTACAGAGAAGCATTCTGTGAAACTTCTTTCAGATCTGTGCATTCAACTAACAGGGTTGAACCTTACTTTTGATTGAGCTGTTGTGAAACACTCTTTCTGTAGAAACTGCAAGTGGACATTCGGAGCGCAAGGGACCTAGAGTGGAAAAAGGCATATCTTCAAATAAAACTACACAGAATCATTCTGTGAAACTTCTTTCTGATCTTTGCATTCAACTAAGAGAGTTGAAACTTACTTTTGATTGAGCAGTTCTGAAACTCTATTTCTTTAGAAACGGCACGTGGACATTCGGAGCGCTAAGAGGCCTATAGTGGAAAAAGGAAAATCATCAAATAAGAACTACACAGAAGCATTCTGTGAAACATCTTTCTGATCTGTGCATTCAACTAACAGAGTTGAAACTTACTTTTGATTGAGGAGTTCTGAAACGCTCTTTCTATAGAAACTGCCAGTGGTCATTCGGAGCGAAAGATGCCTATAGTGGAAAAAGGAATATCTTCTGATAAAAAATACACAGAAGCATTCTGTGAATCATCTTTCTTATCTGTGCATTCAACTAACACAGTTGATCCCTACTTTCGATTGAGCAGTTCAGAAACACTCTTTCTGTAGAAGCTGCATGTGGACATTCAGAATGCTAAGGGGCTTTTATTGGAAAAAGGAATATCTTTATATAAAAAGTACACAGAAGCATTATGGGAAACTTCTTTCTGATCTGTGCATTCAAGTAACAGAGTTGAACCTTACTTTTGATTGAGCAGTTCTGAAACACTCTTTATGTAGAATTTACAATTGGATATTCGGAGCACTAACTTGCCAATAGTGGAAAAATGAATATCTTCAAATAAAAACTACACAGAAACATTCTGTGAAACTTCTTTGTGATCTGTGCATTCAACTAACAGAGTTGAACCTCACTTTTATTGAGCAGTTCTGAAACACTCTTTATGTATAACCTGCATGAGTACATTCAGAAAGCTAAGGGGCCTTTAGTGGAAAAAGGAATATCTTCAAAAAAAAAACTACACAGAAGCATTGTGTGAAACTTCTTACTGATCAGTGCTTTCAACTAACATAGTTGAAACTTACTGTTGATTGAGCAGTTCTGAACCACTCATTCTGTACAAACTGCAAGTGGACATTCGGAGCATTAAGGGGCCTATAGTAGAAAAAGGAATAACTTCAAATAAAAACTACAGAGAAGCATTCTGTGAAACTTCTTTCCGATTTGTGCATTCAAATAACAGAGTTGAAACTTATTTTTGATTGAGCAGTTCAGAAACACTCTCTCTGTAGAAACTGCAATTGGACATTCGGATTGGTAATGGGACAATAGTGGAAAAAGGAATATGTTCAAATAAAAACTACACAGAAGCATTCTGCGAAATTACATTCTGACCTGTGCATTCAACTAGCAGAGTTGAAACTTTTTTTTTTTTTTTTTTTTTTTTTTTTTTTATTATACTTTAGGGTTTTAGGGTACATGTGCACCATATGCAGGTTTGTTACATATGTATCCATGTGCCATGTTGATTTCCTGCACCCATTAACTCATCATTTAGCGTTAGGTGTATCTCCTAATGCTGTCCCTCCCCCCTCCCCCCACCTCACAACAGGCCCCGGAGTGTGATGATCCCCTTCCTGTGTCCATGAGTTCTCATTGTTCAATTCCACCTATGAGTGAGAACATGCGGTGTTTGGTTTTTTGTCCTTGCGATAGTTTACTGAGAATGATGTTTTCCAGTTTCATCCATGTCCCTACAAAGGACATGAACTCATTTTTTATGGCTGCATAGTATTCCATGGTGTATATGTGCCACATTTTCTTAATCCAGTCTATCGTTGTTGGACATTTGGGTTGGTTCCAACTCTTTGCTATTGTGAATAGTGCCGCAATAAACATACGTGTGCATGTGTCTTTATAGCAGCATGGTTTATAGTCCTTTGGGTATATACCCAGTAATGGGATGGCTGGGTCAAATGGTATTTCTAGTTCGAGATCCCTGAGGAATCGCCACACTGACTTCCACAATGGTTGAACTAGTTTACAGTCCCACCAACAGTGTAAAAGTGTTCCTATTTCTCCACATCCTCTCCAGCACCTGTTGTTTCCTGATTTTTGAATGATGGCCATTCTAACTGGTGTGAGATGGTATCTCACTGTGGTTTTGATTTGCATTTCTCTGATGGCCAGTGATGATGAGCATTTCTTCATGTGTTTTCTGGCTGCATAAATGTCTTCTTTTGAGAAGTGTCTGTTCATGTCCTTTGCCCACATTTTGATGGGGTTGTTTGTTTTTTTCTTGTAAATTTGTTTGAGTTCATTGTAGATTCTGGATATTAGCCCTTTGTCAGATGAGTAGGTTGCAAAAATTTTCTCCCATTCTGTAGGTTGCCTGTTCAAGCTGATGATAGTTTCTTTTGCTCTGCAGAAGCTCTTTAGTTTAATGAGATCCCATTTGTCGATTTGGCTTTTGTTGCCATTGCTTTTGGTGTTTTAGACATGAAGTCCTTGCCCACGCCTATGTCCTGAATGGTATTGCCTAGGTTTTCTTGTAGGATTTTAATGGTTTTAGGTCTAACATATAAGTCTTTAATCCATCTTGAATTAATTTTTGTATAAGGTGTAAGGAAGGGATCCAGTTCAGCTTTCTACATATGGCTAGCCAGTTTTCCCAGCACCATTTATTAAATAGGGAATCCTTTCCCCATTTCTTGTTTTTGTCAGGTTTGTCAAAATCAGGTAGTTGTAGATATGCGGCATCATTTCTGAGGGCTCTGTTCTGTTCCATTGATCTATGTCTCTGTTGTGGTACCAGTACCATGCTGTTTTGGTTACTGTAGCCTTGTAGTATAGTTTAAAGTCAGGTAGCGTGATGCCTCCAGCTTTGTTCTTTTGGCTTAGGATTGACTTGGTGATGCGGGCTCTTTTTTGGTTCCATATGAACTTTAAAGTAGTTTTTTCCAATTCTGTGAAGAAAGTCATTGGTAGCTTGATGGGGATGGCATTGAATCTATAAATTACCTTGGGCAGTATGGCCATTTTCACGATATTGATTCTTCCAACCCATGAGCATGAATGTTCTTCCATTTGTTTGTATCCTCTTTTATTTCATTGAGCAGTGGTTTGTAGTTCTCCTTGAAGAGGTCCTTCACATCCCTTGTAAGTTGGATTCCTAGGTATTTTTTCTCTTTGAAGCAATTGTGAATGGGAGTTCACTCATGATTTGGCTCTCTGTTTGTCTGTTATTGGTGTACAAGAATGCTTGTGATTTTTGTACATTAATTTTGTATCCTGAGACTTCGCTGAAGTTGCTAATCAGCTTAAGGAGATTTTGGGCTGAGACAATGGGGTTTTCTAGATATACAATCATGTCATCTGCAAACAGGGACAATTTGACTTCCTCTTTTCCTAATTGAATACCTTTTATTTCCTTCTCCTGCCTGATTGCTCTGGCCAGAACTTCCAGCACTATGTTGAAAGGAGCGGTGAGAGAGGGCATCCCTGTCTTGTGCCAGTTTTCAGAGGGAATGCTTCCAGTTTTTGCCCATTCAGTATGATATTGGCTGTGGGTTTGTCGTAGATAGCTCTTATTATTTTGAGATACGTCCCATCAATACCTAATTTATTGAGAGTTTTTAGCATGAAGGGTTGTTGAATTTTGTCAAAGGCCTTTTCTGCATCTATTGAGATAATCATGTGGTTTTTGTCTTTGGTTCTGTTTATATGCTGGATTACATTTATTGATTTGCGTATGTTGAACCAGCCTTGCATCCCAGGGATGAAGCCCACTTGATCATGGTGGATAAGCTTTTTGATGTGCTGCTGGATTCGGTTTGCCAGTATTTTATTGAGGATTTTTGCATCAATGTTCATCAAGGATATTGGTCTGAAATTCTCTTTTTTGGTTATGTCTCTGCCAGGTTTTGGTATCAGGACGATGCTGGCTTCATAAATGTGTTAGGGAGGATTCCCTCTTTTTCTATCGATTGGAATAGTTTCAGAAGGAATGGTACCAGTTCCTCCTTGTACCTCTGGTAGAATTCAGCTGTGAATCCATCAGGTCCTGGACTCTTTTTGGTTGGTAAGCTATTGATTATTGCCACAATTTCAGAACCTGTTATTGGTCTATTCAGAGATTCAACTTCTTCCTGGTTTAGTCTTGGGAGGGTGTATTTGTCGAGGAATTTATCCATTTCTTCTAGATTTTCTAGTTTATTTGCATAGAGGTGTTTGTAGTATTCTCTGATGGTAGATTGTATTTCTGTGGGATCGGTGGTGATATCCCCTTTTTCGTTTTTTATTGCATCTATTTGATTCTTCTCTCTTTTCTTCTTTATTAGTCTTGCTAGCGGTCCATCAATTTTGTTGATCTTTTCAAAAAACCAGCTCCTGGATTCATTAATTTTTTGAAGGGTTTTTTGTGTCTCTATTTCCTTCAGTTCTGCTCTGATTTTAGTTATTTCTAGCCTTCTGCTAGCTTTTGAATGTGTTTGCTCTTGCTTTTCTAGTTCTTTTAATTGTGATGTTAGGGTGTCAATTTTGGATCTTTCCTGCTTTCTCTTGTGGGCATTTAGTGCTATAAATTTCCCTCTACACACTGCTTTGAATGTGTCCCAGAGATTCTGGTATGTTGTGTCTTTGTTCTCGTTGGTTTCAAAGAACATCTTTATTTCTGCCTTCATTTCATTATGTACCCAATAGTCATTCAGGAGCAGGTTGTTCAGTTTCCATGTAGTAGAGCGGTTTTGAGTGAGTTTCTTAATCCTGAGTTCTAGTTTGATTGCACTGTGGTCTGAGAGACAGTTTGTTATAATTTCTGTTCTTTTACATTTGCTGAGGAGAGCTTTACTTCCAACTATGTGGTCAATTTTGGAATAGGTGTGGTGTGGTGCTGAAAAAAATGTATATTCTGTTGACTTGGGGTGGAGAGTTCTGTAGATGTCTATTAGGTCCACTTTATGTAGAGCTGAGTTCAATTCCTGGATATCCTTGTTAACTTTCTGTCTCGTTGATCTGTCTAATGCTGACAGTGGGGTGTTAAAATCTCCCATTTTTATTGTGTGGGAGTTTAAGTCCCTTTGTAGGTCACTCAGGACTTGCTTTATGAATCTGGGTGCTCCTGTGTTGGGTGCATATATATTTAGGATAGTTAGCTCTTCTTGTTGAATTGATCCCTTTACCATTATGTAATGGCCTTCTTTGTCTCTTTTGATCTTTGTTGGTTTAAAGTCTATTTTATCAGAGACTAGGATTGCAACCCCTGCCTTTTTTTGTTTTCCAGTTGCTTGATAGATCTTCCTCCATCCCTTTATTTTGAGTCTATGTGTGTCTCTGCACGTGAGATGGGTTTCCTGAATACAGCACACTGATGGGTCCTGACTCCTTATCCAGTTTGCCAGTCTGTGTCTTTTGATTGGAGCATTTAGCCCATTTACATTAACGTTAATATTTTATGTGTGAATCTGATCCTGTCATTATGATGTTAGTTGGTTATTTTGCTCGTTAGTTGCTATAGTTTCTTCCTAGTCTCGATGGTCTTTACAATTTGGCATGTTTTTGCAGTGGCTGGTACCGGTTGTTCCTTTCCATGTTTAGTGCTTCCTTCAGGAGCTCTTTTAGGGCAGGCCTGGTGGTGACAAAATCACTCAGCGTTTTGCTTGTCTGTAAAGTTTTATTTCTCCTTCACTTATGAAGCTTAGTTTGGCGGGATAGGAATTCTGGGTTGAAAATTCTTTTCTTTAAGAATGTTGAATATCGGCCCCCACTCTCTTCTGGCTTGTAGAGTTTCTGCTGAGAGATCAGCTGTTAGTCTGATGGCTTCCCTTTGTGGGTAACCCAACCTTTCTCTCTGGCTGCCCTTAACATTTTTCTTTCATTTCAACTTTGGTGAATCTGACAATATGTGTCTTGGAGTTGCCCTTCTCGAGGAGTATCTTTGTGGCGTTCTCTGTATTTCCTGAATCTGAATGCTGGCCTGCCTTGCTAGATTGGGGAAGTTCTCCTGGATAATATCTTGCAGAGTGTTTTCCAACTTGGTTCCATTCTCCCCATCATTTTCAGGTACACCAATCAGACGTAGGTTTGGTCTTTTCACATAGTCCCAAATTTCTTGGAGGCTTTGTTCATTTCTTTTTATCCTTTTTTCTCTAAACTTCCCTTCTCTTCTTCATTTCATTCATTTCATCTTCCATCAGCGATACCCTTTCTTCCAGTTGATCGCATCTGCTACTGAGGCTTCTGCAATCTTCGCGTAGTTCTCGAAACTTGGCTTTCAGCTCCATCAGCTCCTTGAAGCCCTTCTCTCCATTGGTTATTCTAGTTATCCATTCTTCTAATTTTTTTCAAAGTTTTTAACTTCTTTGCTGTTGTTTTTGAATTTCCTCTCGTAGCTCAGAGTAGTTTGATCGTCTGAAGCCTTCTTCTCTCACTCATCAAAGTCATCCTCCATCCAGCTTTGTTCCGTTGCTGGTGAGGAACTGCGTTCCTTTGGAGGAGGAGAGGTGCTCTGTTTTTTAGAGTTTCCAGTTTTTTGGTCTGTTTTTTCCCCATCTTTGTGGTTTTATCTACTTTTTTTTTTGATGATGGTGATGTACAGATGGGTTTTTGGTGTGGATGTCCTTTCTGTTTGTTAGTTTTCCTTCTACCAGACAGGACCCTCAGCTGCAGGCCTGTTGGAGTTTACTAGAGGTGCACTCCAGACCCTGTTTGCTGGGTGCCAGCAGCGGTGGCTGCAGAACAGCGATTTTCGTGAGACCACAAATTCAGCTGTCTGATAGTTCCTCTGAAAGTTTTGTCTCAGAGAAGTACCCGGTTGAATGACGTGTCAGTCTGTCCCTACTGGGGGGGTGCCTCCCAGTTAGGCTGCTCAGGGGTGAGGGACCCACTTTAGGAGGCAGTCTGTCCGTTCTCAGATCTCCAGCTGCGTGCTGGGAGAACCACTACTCTCTTCAAATGCTGTCAGTCAGAGACATTTAAGTCTGTGGAGTTCTTGCTGAGTTTTTTGTTTGTCTGTGCCCTGCCCCCAGAGGTGGAGCCTACAGAGGCAGGCAGGCCTCCTTGAGCTGTGGTGGGCTCCACCCAGTTCCAGCTTCCTGGCTGCTTTGTTTACCAAAGCAAGCCTGGGCAATGGCGGCGCCCCTCCCACGGCCTCGCTGCTGCCTTGCAGCTTGATCTCAGACTGCTGTGCTAGCAATCAGCGAGATTCCGTGGGCATAGGACTCCTCCGAGCCAGGTGCGGGACACAATCTCCTAAAGTGCCATTTTCCAGGCCCATTGGAAAAGCGCAGTATTAGGATGGGACTGACCCGAAGTTCCAGGTGCCCGTCTCTTCCCCTTTCTTTGACTACAAAAGGGAACTCCCTGACCCCTTGCACTTCCGATTGAGGCAATGCCTCACCCTGCTTCGGCTCGCGCACAGTGTGCTTCACCGACTCTCCTGCACCACTGTTGGTCACTCCCTAGTGAGATGAAAACCGGTACCTCAAGCAGAAATGCAGAAATCACTAGTCTTCTGTGTCGCTGGGGCTGGGAGCTGGAGACCCAGAGCTTTTCCTATTCGGCTATCTTGGCTCCACCTCAACAACTGGAAACACTCTTTCTGTAATAACCGCAAGTGGACATTCGGAGCGATAAGTGTCCCATATAGTGAAAAAGGAATCTCTTCAAATAAAAACTACACAGAAGCATTCTGTGAAACTTGCTTCTGATCTGTGCATTCAACTAACAGACTTGAACCTTACTTTTGATAGAGGAGTTCTGAAACACTCTTTCTGTAAAAACTGCAAGTGGACATTCGGAGCGCTAAGGGGCCTATAGTGGAAAAAGGAATCTCTTCAATTAAATACTACACAGAAGCATTCTGTGAAACTTCTTTCTGATCTGTTGCATTCAACTAAGGAGTTGAACCTTACTTTTGAGTGAGCAGTTCTGAAACACTCTTTCTGTAGAAACGGCCAAGTGGACATTCCGTGCGCTAAGGGGGCCTATAGTGGAAAAAGAAATATCTTCAAATTAAACCTACACTGAAGCATTCTGTGAAACTTCTTTCTGATAAGTGCATTCAACTAACAGAGTTGAAACTTACTTTTTGATTGAGGAGTTCTGAAACAACCTTTCTGTAGAAACTGCAATTGCACAATTGGAGAGCTAAGGGTACTATAGTGGAAAAAGGATTATCTCCAATAAAAAACTACAACAGAAGCATTCTGTGAAACTTCTTTCTGATAATCGCATTCAACTAACAGAAATAAACTTTACCTTTAATTGAGGAGCTCTGCAACACTATATCTGTAGTAACTGCAAGTGATATTCGGAGCGCTAAGGGCTATAGTGGAAAAAGGAATCTCTTTCAAATAAAAACTACACAGAAGCATATCTGTGAAACTTCTTTCTGATCTGTGCATTCAACTAACAGAGTTGAACCTTACATTTGATTGAGGAGTTCTGAAAACACACTTTCTGTAAAAACTGCAAGTGGGACATTCAGAGCGACAAGGGGCCTATTGTGGAAAAAAGGAATCTCTTCAAATAAATTCTACACAGAAGCATTTCTGTGAACTTCTTTCTGATCTGTGCATTGAACTAAGAGAGTTGATCCTTGCTTTTGATTGAGCAGTTCTGAAACACTCTTTCTGTAGAAAATGCAAGTGGACATTCGAGCGATAAGAGGCCTGTAGAGGAAAAAGGAATATTTCAAATAAAAACGACAAAGAGCATTCTGTGAAACTTCTTTCTGATCTGTGAATTCAAACTAACAGAGTTGAACCTTACTTTTGATTCAGGAGTTCTGAAAAACTCTTTCTTGTAGAAACTGCAAGGGACATTTGCAGCGCTAAGGGGCCTATAGTGGAAAAAGGAATATTATCAATTAAAAACGACACAGAAGCATTCTGTGAACCTTCCTTCTCAACGGATGCATTCAACTAACAGAGTTGAACCTTACTTTTTGATGGAGGGATTCTGAAACACTCTTCCAGTAGAAACTGTAAGTAGAGACATTCGGTACGCTAAGCGGATTACTGGAAAAACGAAATATCTTTAAATAAAAAGTACACAGAAGCATTCTGTGAAACTACTTTCTGATCTGTGCATTCAACCTAACAGTGAAGAAACTTACTTTTCATTGAGGAGTTCTGAAACCACTCTATAGAAACTGGCAAGTGGAACATTTGGAGCGCTAAGGGCAAATAGTTGGAAAAAGGAATATCTTTTCAAATTAAAAGTACATGAGGAAGCATTCTGTAAAACTTTCCTTCTGATCTGCGCCATTCAACTAACAAACTTGAACTTCCTCTTTGAATGAAGAGTTCTGGAACACTCTTTCTGTAGAAACTGCAAGTGACATTCGGAGCGCTTAAGGGGCTATATAGTGGAAAAAAGTAATATCTCCAAAATAAAAACTACACAGAAGCAGTCTGTGAAACATCTTTGTGATCTGCACATTCAAGTAACAGAGTTGAACCTTACTTTTGATTTAGGAGTTCTGAAACACTCTTTTCATAGAAACTGCAAGTGGACATTCGGAGTGCAAAGGGGCCTATAGTGGAAAAAGTAATATCTCCAAATTAAAACTACACAGAAGCATTCTGTGAAACTTCTTTCTGATCTTCTCATTCAACTAAGAGAGTTGAAACTTTCATTTGATTGAGGAGTTCTGAAACACTCTTTCTGTAGAAATGGCAAGTGGACATTCGGAGCGATAAATGGCCTCTAGTGGAAAAAGGAATATCTTCAAATTAAAACTACACAGTAGCATTCTGAGAAACTAGTTCTGCCTTGTGCATTCAACTAACAGAGTTGAAACTTACTTTTGATTGAGGAGTTCTGAAACAACCTTTCTGTAGAAACTGCCATTGCACATTCAGAGAGCTAAGAGTACTATAGTGGAAAAAGGAATACCTTCAAATAAAAATTACCCAGAAGCTTCTGTGAAACTACTTTCTGATATGTGCATTCAACTAACAGATTTGAACCTTACTTTTGATTTAGGAGTTGTGAAACACTATTTTTGTAGAAAATGCAAGTGGACAATCAGAGCGCTAAGGGCCCTATAGTGGAAAAAGGAATATTTTCATATAAAAACTACACAGAAGCATTCTGTGAAACTTCTTTCTGCTCTGTGAATTCAACTGACAGAGTTGAAACTTACTTTTTCATTGAGGAGTTCTGAAAGACTCTTTCTGTAGAAACTGCAAGTGGACATTTGGAGTGCTAAGGTGAATAGAGTGGAAAAAGGAATATTATCAAATAAAAACGACACAGAAGCATTCTTTGAAACTTCCTTCTGATCTGTGCATTCAACTAACAGAATTGAACCTTACTTTTGATTGAGGAGTTCTGAAACACTCTTTCTGTATAAACTGTATGTAGACATTCGAGCGCTAAGGGGCCTATAGTTGAAAACGAATATCTTCAAATAAAAAGTACAGAGAAGCACTCTGTGAACTACTTTCTGATCTGTGCATTCAACTGAGTTGAACCTTACTTTTGATTGAGGAGTTCTGAAACACTCTTTCTGTAGAAACTGCAAGTGGACACTTGCAGTGCTAAGGGGCCTATAGTGGAAAAGGAATATTATCAAATAAAAACGACACAGAAGCATTCTGTGAAACTTCCTTCTCATCTGTGCATACAACTAACAGAGTTGAACCTAACTTTTGATTGAGGAGTTCTGAAAAACTCTTTCTGTAGAAACTGTAAGTAGACATTTGGAGCGCTACGCTGCCTATAGCGGAAAAAGGAATATCTTCAAATAAAAGTACACAGAAGCATTCTGTGAAACTATTTTCTGATCTGTGCATTCAACTAACAGAGTTGAACCTTACCTTTGATTGAGGGGTTCTGAAACACTCTTTCTGTAGAAACTGCAAGTGGATATTTGGAGCGCTAAGGGACCAATAGTGGGAAAAGGAATATCTTCAAATTAAAAGTACACAGAAGCATTCTGTGAAACTTCCTTCTGATCTGTGCATTCAAGTAACAGATTTGAACCATACTTTCGAATCAGGAGTTCTGAAACACTCTTTCCGTAGAAACTGCAAGTTGACATTTGGAGTGTTACGGGGCCTATAGTGGAAAAAGGAATATCTTCAAATAAAAACTACACAGAAGCATTCTGTGAAACTTCTTTTTGATCTGTGCATTCAACTAACAGAGTTGAACCTTACTTTTGATTGAGCAGTTCTGAAACACTCTTTCTGTAGAAAATGCAAGTGGACATTTGGATCGCTTTGGGGCCAATAGTCTAAAAAGGAATATCTTCAAATTGAAAGTACACAGAAGAATTCTGTGAAACTTCCTTCTGATCTGTGCATTCAAGTAAATATTTGAACCTTATTTTTGATTGAGGAGTTCTGAAAAACTCTTTCTCTAGAAACTGCAAGTGGACATTCGGAGCGCTGGGTTGCCTATAGTGGAAAAAGTAATATCTTCAAATAAAAACTACAAAGGAGCATTCTCTGAAACTTCTTTCTGATCTGTGCATTCAAGTAAGGGTGTTGAACGTTACTTTTGATAGAGTAGTTCTGAAACACTCTTTCTGTAGAAACTGCAAGTGGACATTTGGAGCGCTAAGGGGCCAATTGCCGAAAAAGGTTTATCTTCAAATAAATACTACACAGAAGCATTCTGTGAAAGTACTTTCCGATCTGTGCATTCAACTAGTAGAGTTGAACCTTACTTTTGATTGAGGAGTTCTGAAACACTCTTTCTGTAGAAACTGCAT